>NC_066574.1:6647514-6695014 GCF_024679095.1 Eriocheir sinensis | reverse complement strand
GACGTAACGTAGATATCAAAGTATTGTAGTTTTTAAGAAAAAATAGATATGCCAATCGGTCATATCTGGCATCTGTCTGACAGTGACACACTATCACCTGGGCCATCTGGCACACCGCCTGGAGGGGCTGCGCTCAAGCATCAAAAGCACATCAAGGCGTATGATAGAAGACTCACCTAAGTCAGACAACGTTCATGGTACACTACAACACTCACTGGGGAAAAAAGGAGCCCAAGTTTTCCTTCCGCCACTCGCCGGCAACCCTCGGCAGCAGCGGCGCGGCGTTCACGCGTTCAGTCTCAAAGCGGACGGGCGAGCGTGTGGTCTGCGGCCCTTGTTCCCCCGCTGTGCCATGCCCGCCGCCGCGCCCGTGTCCCCGCGGGTGTTCCGGGCCATCGAGAAGTCGGACATCCACACCCTAGCATGCTGCCGCGAGGAGGACATCCGCGCCGTGCTGCCCTGCCTGGTGCGGATGTCCCTCATCGCCCCGCTGGACCACTCCGCGGAGTGCATCGCCGGCAGGAAGGTCACCCTCAGGATCCTGTCCGGCATCGAGGTGGTCAACTCCCTCGTGGCGCTGCTCTCCATCGACTTCCCGGCCCTCGAGATGGACGTCAAGAAGGAGCAGCAGCTCAGGTGACCCTCCCCTCCCTCCCGCCTCTCTCTCTCTCTCTCCCCCTTAACTTATTCAACAAGTCACTTCCTGAGATGAAAGAAGATATAGGAAACAAATGACAAACTTAACTAATTGACAAACTAACTGACATCCCAACTAACTAACAATAACTTACTAACAATAACTAACTAATTGACTAACTAACTTTAATTAACTAACCATCAAAGGGAAAATGACAAACGAAGGAGAAACAACAAACTAACCAGAATTATTGCAGTGTCAACATCACCAGCAATAGAATATAAAGCAACAGTCCACAGTCCATGGCAGTAAACTTACAACAGAAGGAAAATATATCAGAGAAACACTGAGATAAAAGAGTAAAAAATAGAAGGGATGAGATAAGAGGGCAGAACAGACAATGGAAACTAAAGATATAGAGAAACACATATATAAGAAAGTAAGAAGTAAAAAGGGATAAGATGTGGGAGAATATACAAAACTTATCAATTGCAAGGAAGTTTGTGTATCCGTAATTTTAACCCGAACAAGATGGAAGAAACTCGAAAGATTGACAGAAGTGCCAAAACAGCAACCATGGGAAGACTGGGCACTGGCAGATATCAGTTGTTTGTTCTGAAGGATGCAAATGTCACCAACAAATAACATGGAGGAGTTGGTTTGAGTTGCGGAAAAATTCTACACCGAGCTGTTCTGTAATTAGGATGGGCAGGAGGATGGTTTTGAGGAGAAGGATTGATCGAAATTAAGTAAAGTAAGGTAAGGTAAGCTTCAATAAAAGTAAGAAGTTCCCTGTGTAACTGTGGGCTAAGTTAAGAAAGCTGTGTAAGAAATTAATAGAGGGAAAGCAGGAGAAAATGGTGTATGACCTAATGAAAAAAGATCAGAAATATTAAGCAACTAATTCAATTATTTATGAAATGCTACCATATGTTAATTCATCGAAAGGGAACATAAAAGGCTTGAAGAATTATCATCCATTTAGTCTTCTCCCTGTACCCTGCAAACTTTTCACCAAGATCACAAGAAACAGGATGAGAGCAGTACTAGACTCCAACCAGTCAAGCGAACAAGCATCATCAATCATCAAACAAGTTTAGAAAAATCCGCAGAGTACTTTGAACCGCTACTCATGGCTTTCGTAAATTATGAGAAAGCATGTAAATGATTTAAAACTCTAGAGATGAAATTACTTACTGCACCAGTGGGTATCTTCTTTAGCACAACTGTATATCACTGACCTTGATGTCTTCATTGGTTGTGCGGCACACGGTTTTGATTGTTAGCCAAGGAAAGTTGTCATACATTCATTTCCCACCCAAAGTCCCGTGTTTCAGAGAATTGACACCTCTCAGCTACAGTTTTATAGTGGACATTCACATACTGATATTACTTTTCTTGTCTAAATTACATTGTGTGTAACTAGCTATTAAGAGATGAATGAGTTCCTTTTCTGTTTCTTGAATCTTATCCATATTCTTGCAATGCACTTACCCATTTATTTTAGTTACTAATATGATATTTGAAATTTCAGGCAGAAGCTTGGAGGTGGAAATCAAAATGAGAGTGTGTTGGTGCAAAACTTGGCCAATGGCTTGGCTCTGGAGTTTGAGTGTTCAGACCCCACACGCCGCCTCCGCCTCCTCCTCTCTGAGCTGCTGCTGGTGATGGCGCAGGTAAGGCCCGAAGGGTTCATGTCTTGTTTACAGATTTAAATTGCAAAGGATGGATAGTTTGGGGTCACTGAGTAAATTATTTTCTAAAAAGTTTTCAGATGTAGAGATTTTCAGTTATTAAGGTTACCAAGTCATGTTCATTAAAAATTATCTTGAAGTTGTCAGGAAAGAGACTTGGATACCTACAGATTCTTCCAAGTGTTTATTGTTTTGTTATATTCAGATTCTTCCAGGTGTTTATTATTTAGTTATATTCAGATGGTGTGAAATAAAATGCTCGCTACCATGGAATCCAAGTGTGCTGCCCTTGAATAAATTCATCAGTTACTTGTTCATTTCATATTATTACATCTAGAAATACTTTGACTCATAGTGTTTGTCTTAAAATTACTTGAAGTACTGTAGGATATCAACACAGTGATACTTGTTAAAGAAACTTGTGCTAAATTAGTGTGTTATTTCACATGTACATTTGATAGTGTCTCTTATTTTGCCCAATGTTTAATTGAATCTTCAACTCATTCATGCTAAATAGTGTTTTACTGTATCCCCTTAGAATGTATGCAGTTTTTGTGAGCATTGTTGATGTGAAGAAATGTAGATACTATGCAGTTATGTTAGACTAAATATTAATTAGAAGTCAGTAAAATTCCTTCCCTAAACTTCCAGATCCGGGAGCCACGTCAAGACTTTTATCACAAAGCTTCAGAGCTTTTTGACAACCCGTGTTACCTGGAGGAGGTGAGCGATGTTCTTTGCATTGCCCTGGCCGAGCTGCCAGCACTACTGCCCCCAGCAGAGGTGGCAGAGGCACTGCTGCACGTCACCAATGGGCCAGTGCTCATTGCCCGCATGGTGGCCAACCAGCCAGACTGCTTCAGAGAAGGTAAGGACTAGATAAAGATTTTTTCCTCCTCAAAGTTGAACCTGTGTGTTTCTGAAAAGATGGGAAACTCATCCACATGAACATGATGTTTTTTAGATTTTACATCTGGAAACCTGCACTTTTTAGAGAGCAAAAATCCCCTTTCAGCATCTAAGATATGAGTTATTGGTAAAATGTTGGCAATATTATTTTTAAAGAATGCTCTTGTAGATAATAATAACATTATAATGTAACTGATATGAACTTAAAATTACTTTCTCGTTTATTTTAATTTCTTGGTGCTTTTTGGTTGTTTGTTGTGGAAAAGGCTCTTGCAATGCCCATATTGATGATTTTAGAAGCAATGATTTCTGAACCCATACCACTAATGAGTCCCATGTGTTGTTAGTTGTGACAGGCCTGGTGATGAATGGAGACAAGCAGGACGAAGACATTCCTGGTGGTCTGGTGAGACTCCAGTCTGTGCGCACACTATGCCAGATGAACCCCAGCCAGGCCCTCAACGTGCGGACGCTCTGTGTGAGTCCCAGTAGAGTTTTATGAATATGATGGTTGACCAGTGTATACAAAGCTATTGGTGTCAGGTATACAAAACTTTATTCAATGGACAAGTAAGGTTCTTAAGAAATCAGGTTCCTTCTAACTTTGTGTGGCTTCCGTCTATGAGGAACATCAAGTTTGGTTGTAATAGTCATGTGGTTGAGAGATTTATTATATACATGAACATTTGGCATCATTGTATCATGAGAAATTGTTGTATATGAAGTAGAGTACCATGAAATTTGAGACATATATACAGTAAAATATTTTCTTTTCATACTATATAAAGTTCATTATTCAGCATTTACTATTTCACAGTCAGCTTACTGAAAGAATGCTTCATGCCATGTCATTGCCTCATTCGGGTCGTTGTTATGTCTGCAGGTGGAGCAGTGCCGGATGCCTGGGCTAGCAATCTATCTCACACTGGATGCTGGCAAGGTGGCCAATACTGGAGGGTTGGGCGGCAGCAGTGTGTGTGGGGGGAGTGAGGGAGGGGACGTGGTGAGCTACGTGACAGGTCTTCTGCTGTCACCCAACCAGCCACAGCGCTCATGGTTTGCACAGTTTGTCAAGAGTGGCCAGAGGGTGAGTGTTCTCTTTTCATTTTTCCTTACCCAGTCACATGTGATTTATAAATGATACACTTTCACATTTGTTAGTTTCTGTTTGTATTTCACAGTGGTATTTTTGTATGTGTTTATATGAAAATAAGAAGGAAACTTTTGAATGGTGATGTTTGTTAATTAGAGTGTTTAAAGAGGTTCAAATCTATTCCTGTTTACCTCAGAGAAAATACGACCAGCCTCCGTCAGCACTGGTGGCTCTACGCACAGACCTGAGTGAGCGTTTGAGGAACCTGCTGCTCTTCAACAGCAACGACACCCTGCCAGACTCCCAGGTGATCCACGCCACTGCACTGCTTAGGCTCTACTGTGCCCTCAAGAGTCTGGCAAACCTCAAGTAAGTGCTAGTCTTATCCTTTTCATTATCATCATGTTTTTTTCTAGAATCAGGGGAAGAATTCAAAAGATCTCATCAGACTTTGTGCTCATTTAGGCATGTTCTTCATTAAGGTACCAGGATAGGTGATTAGATCAGCACTATAAAGGCAGAAAGTTTCATAGAAGTTGATCAGAGGAAGAGAGAATACTCATAAAAAGATGATAGTTATTGATGAGCCCGAACACCCTCCACAGGTTCAGCGAGGACACAGAGATCATGTACCTGCTGCAGCTTGTGACGTGTCGACCTCCCCCGTCTTCCGCGGGTGTGAGGTTTGTCAGCACGGGCCTCTGCATGCTCATTGCCTGCCCGTCGCTCATCTCCTCTCAGGATAATGAACGGAGAGCCTCGGAGTGGATCAAATGGCTCGTTAAGGAGGAGGCATATTTCGCAGGGTGAGTTTTTGTGAAGGAAGGAACGTGATAGCATGAACATTATAGATATCATAGTAACAAGGACATGCAGGCAAGTCTTTAGATGAGCCTGAAACCAATTTTTTTCATAGGATCATTGGCCTAGTTTCCACAGATTCAGATTTTACATGCATTTTTGACAACCAATTATACATGAACGTGGTGCACTATTGTAAAATATATTTGATCTGAGCAGGATTGAGTAACTTGCATTGCTTCCCTTCCATCCTTTACCCAGGGCCAGCGGGGTGTCATCCTCGTTTGGAGCCATGTTATTGCTCATGGCCATACACTTCCATGTCCAGCAGCTCAGCGCCATCATTGAGTTGGTCAGCGCCGCTCTGGGCATGAAGGTCATCACCCGTGCCTCCAGCCTGGGCCGCATCAAATATATCTTCACCCACGATGTCTTCACAGAGCAGGTAATTTAGAGGGCATTGAAGAGATTGTGGTTTGCCCCAGATACTTATGGTTTTATTTACATAAGATATGGGTACCATGCCAGAGAGGAGATTGATACTAGCTCTAGATCAGTTCTGGTTTGCTCCTGAGATGTGATAGTAAAAAAATAGATGTCAAAAATAGATGTCATTTACAGTATAGGGGAAAAAAAAAAAGTTGGGGCCTCCCTCTTAAAAAGTAGTAATGCTCTATCTTACAGGAATGACATTTTATTGTTTCATGCATAAGCCTTACATGTGAGGTGACGAGACACCATTGTGACATTGATTTGCAGGTGGTGACGGCACATGCTGTGAAAGTGCCAGTCACGTCAGGCCTGAATGCCAACATCCCAGGCTTTCTCCCAGTCCATTGTGTGTACCACCAGCTCAAGAGTCGCATGTTCACCAAGCACAAGGTCCCCATCAAAGACTGGATCTACAAGTAAGCAGATAATTAGGCTTTCTTGCCCAAAAGGAAAATAAATCATGCTCAAGACATTTATGTGTGTGTCTATTTAGCTCACAGTTCAGCCTTGGCATGGAGGGGTTGTCATTGTATTCAAGGGGTTAAGAGCACAAGTAAAAGTTCTGAATATTTTTCAGTCCCTTTTTAGCGAGCAATCTTAAAGTAAATTAGGGGTTTCAAGTGGTTGCATTGTTATTCTTATTATATCAAGAACTAAAGCTGCTTGTATTGAGTGTTTTAACCCATTACTTCAAATTTTTGCTTGTAATGTCCGTGACCTTCCCTTCATTTGTCGCTATTTTTTCTAAGTGTTGGGCAGTTAGCAAGGAAGATGAGAAAGAAATGTAGTGCTGTAGTTTTGTAACCATACACCCTTCTTGCAAAATTTTATAAGGAAAAAGATGGTAGAGGGGGAAGTGAGTCCATTTCCTTGCATTTTTAAAACTTTTCTAACCTTAAACTCGCAGTCAGATCTGTGCCTGCTCCACGCCGCTGCACCCAGTGATGCCACAGCTGATTGATGTGTACGTCAACTCCATCATCCTGAGTGCCAGCAAAGGGGGGGTGTCAGACCACTTCAATGAGCCCATATCAGAGGAAGAGATCATGGCTGTTTTTTCTCAGTCCATATTTACTGAGAAGAGTCCAGGAAGAAGTCAAAATATGGTAATTTTTTTTAATATATCTATTAATCTATCTGATGCCCTCTCCCCTCACATGAACTTTCCTCAAGGTGCACCTGTGTTAGAAGAGTGTCCTGTTCTCTCTGTCCCAGCACTCCATCTCCACACACTCACTTGCATGTTAGCTCTCTCCAATGCTCATATTAATCCATTTTACCGGTTGTTTCCCTCTGATGCCATCTTCTTCAGTCCTGCCCTCACTCTCTCTTCACTAAGTCATCCTCAGTTATTCTTGTCATGTGTCAAAGTCACTGAATTACTGTTTCCCCTCATCTTGCCATACCACATGCACATAGATTTTTGATTGGTGCAGTTATTCCTTGTGATAAACTATTGTCATATTTATTTCATCATCACTTATCATTTCTTCTCATGGAATTTGAATTATGTGACAATTTACAATCCATTATATTTCATTGTAGTCCATATTTTGATCCCTAGGAAATAGGTCCTTGACGGCTTATGGACAGAAAAAAGAACATGAATCATCTGAATTGTATACAGAAAATCCACATTATTTTTTTTACTGCGACAGAAACATTCTGGGTCAAGATTTAGGGGAGCATTCAGAGGCACCCAGCTGAGAAGGTTGCGGGGGAATGCTGCTGTTGCCCCAAAGAAGCCTAACAATTCCACCATCAAGGCCTCTCACTTGCCCTCACAAGCCACCTCATCTGCCAATAGGTTGGTTTTGACCCCTGGTTATATTGACGTTTACATTTATCTATACCTTTGATACGCTGCTTCTTTTGGGAGTTTTCCTTCAGGGTGATGGCCTAGGAAAGAATCTTTTTCACATAACCTACATCAGTTCCTTTTTTCAAGAATGGGCTGTCATATTACTAAAACTTTGATCATCTGCTCGAATTTGAAAGGGAAGTGAGTGGAAAGACTGGAAAACTTCATTGAGGGATTCTTTAGGAGCAGGAATGAAAAGATAATCTGAATGCTTTTAAAATGTTCAAGAACTATTTTAACTGTTTTGTCCTTAGTATTAGTGGCAGCACACCCGTTGCCTCCGTCATGACCTCACAGCTGCTGCTGCTTTACTACCTGCTGCTGTACGAGGACGTGCGGCTCAGCAACAGTCACCAGCTGCTGTCCTGTGCCCGCAGGATCCACATCTACTCCCCTCACCTCTTTGCTCAGCTGCCCATCAGATACCTGCTCTCACATGCACAGAAAGAACAGAGGCTCTATGCAGGTATGTTGATGAAGAGACAGTCATGAAGTATCAACAAGCTGTGTTCTAGCCCTTTGATCAGTGGTTCTCAACCAGCCACAGTGCATTTCCAGATGGACTACAGAGATTTCCCAACCCTTGTTTTTCTCAGGCATCTTGCATCTGCAGCAATGCACATTTCATTTATTCTTTTTAAACAAAAATAGGCTATACAAAAAAAAATGCATTGTTAATATTATTGTGTGACCAATGAAAGAATTGATGACTGCACAATTTCTGCCTGTGAAAGCTATAGTTACTGTTTGAAAATTAAACCACCAGAAGCTTGTGCATAGCAAGGTGTTGATAGTACAGTGGTCAGCAGGAAGAGTCATAAAGGACTTGAGTTACTAGGGCTACGTACTCTGTGACTCCCAGGTTAGGCCTGATCTTTTGCCGAGGACATCCCTATAAGTCCGTATTTTGAACCGAGGTTTTTGGGATTATCTTATGTTTCATTCACTGTATACATCAGCAAATATGCCTATTGTATTGAGTAAAACATGCTTTCAATACAAAAAATCATTCTTTTCTATTTCATATATCATGTACCGGTACTAATGTAAAGCAGTTTTAAAAATACATAAGATATATAAGTATTAGATATGACAATTACTAATTTTGGAATATATGAAGCTGCTTTCTTTTCTCAATGACACAGTATTGGAATGCCTTCGAAAAGGGTATTGAAAAGACTCCATTGGTTTCTCTCTTTTCTTCATAGATTGAAAAGGATTTGCCTGCTAACCGATGACTAATGTAATATTACTATAGTTTTAACAGGCATTGGTCTAGTGGTTAGCACACACATTTGTCTTTATGGAATCTTTTGATCCAGAGTATTTGCTGTTTAATAGGTTAATATCGCTGTTGATCTTTCTTTCATATGAAGATTTAATGATGACTAGATGAGAGGAGAAACGTGGGAGTAGCATGAGCCTCAGGAAGCATCATCATCAATGTCCACTCACTCAGCACATGCTTGGACTCTACCATGGAGGAGCTCAGATGAGAAATGAGTAGCCTAAAAACTTCTTATATTTGAGGTGTTCTTTTCTGCTTCAGGCTTGTATTCTCCCCTGGTGAAGCTGTTGGTCAGCCACTACCCCCAGCTGTGTCTGGTGGAGGACTGGCTCTACCAGACGCCTTCAGCTAACTCCAGACTTGGCATTCTTCCACCACCGCTGCCCCTTGACCATTTCTCAGTATCTAAAGGTAAGGAGTTATTGCAATTATGCCACATCTCCAAGTCTAGGATGTTATGGGAGGCACCGTCTTTATGATTAACCCGGTAGCAGCAGGGATCATGTTTCTTAATGGTCCCTCCAAGCAAGAAAAATGAGAAAAAATCACCCCTCACACAAACCATTTCATAATATATATCCAAGCATTTGTGATCAGATTATGCATCATCTATTTTGGGGGTTTAAATCTTGGCACAAATTTGGCCCGTCGCTGCTACACGGTAAAGCCACAAATTTGGCCCATCGCTGCTACCGGGTTAAATTTGAATCCCCTTCACAAAAATCAAAGGGTCCATGACCTTCAAGGTAGTTGTTGTAGAGGATCTCACTCTATGAAAGTGTGTGTATCTAAAATCTGTATTGTTAATGAAAGCAAGGAAAAGTGTTCAGTGAAGATATGTTCAAAGCTGTAATGTTAGTGTGCAACAGTCCATTACCATTACTTTGACAGGCAGCAGCATGAGTAACCTCTCCTTCACTTGTAGCTATTGAGGATGCTGCCCACAACCCTGGCCAAGTCCTGGTGCTGCTGGATCGCCTGCTAAGAATGCCGCCTCACCAACTCTGGCCCCTGGCTAGTCCTCTTGTAGCCTCCATCAAGTGCCTCCTGCAGCCTGGCATCCCACGCAAGGTTCTTGGTGAGGAAATATGCTGTTTCTGTACACCCATCTTCCTTTATGTCACTTATCTTAGCAATCATATATACTGTATTTTTTTCTGTTTTGTTTTACAGATCACAGCATTGTAGGTCATACTGTAGTCTCATTCTTTTCCCTACAGTGTCAGGGGGCATTATTCCGTCTCATGAGGCTTCTGAAGCAGTCTGCTTTTTCCTTGAGCCACTTTGCATATGTATTTCATTAAGCATTTGTATGTAAGAATTTAACTTTTGGAGGTCTAAACAGTTGAGGCACATTCTGGTTTTCAGACACCTATAAACAAGTGTGGATGCGACTCAACTCCCTGTTCCCCCGGCGGTTGTGGGCCATGACTGTGGAGGGATTGTTGCCCATAGAGGTCCACGGAAAGTTTCGGCGAGCACTCTCCGAAGATGACATCATTTTGGATCCCCTGTATGTCCTGCGCTGTGATGATCAAGTCTACAGGTGAGGGGGATGGGCGTGTCACGACGTGTTGTCCTGTCAAACGGAGAGGTGTTTAGTGGTATATTCACCTAAGTTTAGGCTTGGCAAGAGCCAGATCTGGAACCAATTCCCATGGATTTATCCAGGATGAATTTGTATTCAGTTTCTCTGATCTGAATCATTGTTAAGAGAATGTGCAAGAATATACACATTGTGTGATCAAAGCAAAGGCACTGAGCTATGAAGAATCCACCTCTATGACTCATCCCATGCAGCACAAGAATATATGTAATGGTGTTCATTGTGCCCCTCGCAAGACTACTCATACCAAGGAGGAATCTGGTGTGGATTTGTGTCACGCTAATCAAGAATTCATTTTAGGCATTGTCTGGTACTCACCTCATGCAAAAATTTTATGTGGGATTTGCCGTGACATGCCTGAGTCCTAATGTCCAGTTGTTGGTCTCTTTCAGGTGTGCTCCTCTGCTGCACCTGGTGATGTACATGCTGCAAGTGTACCTGCTGTCTTCACGTACCTTCCTATCGCAGCAAATGCAAAATAAACCTGCAACAGCAATTGCCCACTGCCTGGGAACCAGTGCCAACGCTGGCACCACCACCTCCCCTCAGACCATCGAGGAGGAGAGGGAGAAGTTGAGAGGGGCGCTGGTGCTCACCCAGGAGAGTGCTGCAGTACAAATCTTGCTTGAGGCCTGCTTGATGAAGGAGCATGAGAAGGTGGGTGACTTACATGCAAATGTTGATTGACAAGATTGAGGAATACATGAAAGAGAGAGGTGGGAGAAGTATGTGAATGTTGCACAAAGGCAGTTTGTGAACTTTGAACTTCAGCCATGGTCACTCCTTCAAGAAGGTTTCTCAGAGGAAAGAGTTAGAGCTATAGGCAGATTGATTGAAAGTAAAAATGGATTCTAAAGCACAATTTCTTTAGGGTCCAGGACCAGGTACATGAATAATTGAAGTGTTCATATGGATGCATGTGAGCATTTCCATCTCATGCTGCTCCTTGGTGCTTCAATTGACAAGTTGCTTTATATAGTTCAATTGTAAAAAATACAAATAAATGTGGGGCCTGACATTCAAAACATTTACTGGCTGAAATTGAACCTTCTCACCTGTAGATTAAATGTCTTTTTTCAGATTTAAGTTGGCTGGGTTGATTAAATTTTATTATAATATTTCAGGATGGCGCTGGAGCCCTAATGCTGCAGGAGGTACGAAGCATTGTGTGCTCCTACATCCATCAGGCCTTCCTCAAGGACACAACATTGGCCAAGCTGGTGCATTTCCAGGTATGTAGGCTGACATGGGTCCTGACTGGCTTCACTTTATTCTATTGTCTGGAATACCTTTGAAGCCTAAGGGATGACTTCCTGCACTTGCTCCTAGCCATATTTATATTATAAATGTCAGTGTATGCTTGGATCTATGCTTATGGTACTGGTCCGCAGAATATTTTCACTTGCTCAACTGGTCCGTGGCTTTGAAAAAGTTGGGAACCACTGCACTACAGGACAGAGACTGGGCATTGGAGATATAAAATAGACAAGACAAAATGGAAGTTGTTGATGTGTATTAAGGAAGATGTTACATGACGTAATAATCTCTTGTTACATTGATTAGCATTAGCTGTAGTTTTTATTTTTATTTTTATTTATTTATTTATTTATTATTATTATTATTATTATTATTATTATTATTATTATTATTATTTTATTTTATTTTATTTTTTTTAAGCCATATCCCTGACCAAATTATTGCGTCCCCTTTTCAACAGGGTTACCCAGGAGAACTACTTGGGGCTGTGGTGAGGGGTGTTCCATCAATGCATATTGCCATTGGCCTCAACTGGATTCCTGAACTTCTTCAGCTTCCTGATTTAGAAAAACAGCTGTTTGCCATTGAACTAACTTCCCACCTTGCTCTGCAAAATGCCATGCCTTCCACCCTTAGTATATCAAGGCTTGGAATAAACACCCTGGCCACGTTGCTGTCAGGTTAGTGATGAACTTGATTTTTAGTTGTAGGTCTAGTTGTATACTTTGTTTATTGACTGTGGATAAAGAATCAAAGTTGGTGACTAATTAGTGTGCATCAAACTCCTTGTTATTGAGCCAGGGCTAGTACCAGTGCTCTGAAGACTGTCTGCGTTGAATAACAGTCAACCCAAATAGTGTGCTGACCATCTTGGGCCATAATGTGTTATGGACCTCATCATGTTAGTAGAGATGTAGCTACAGATATAAGTCTGCTCACTTAAGTCCGACCCAAGCTGACAACATAAACCCAAGTGTGTCTGCAAGCTGAGTGCTGATTGGCTACTGCTTTGGCTTCCAAGTTTTCTTTAACCTCTCTTTGTGTTTATCTCATGCAGCACTTTCTGCTAATCTGCACTGTGCTTACGACCATGCTTAGGTTTCAGCTTGGGTCAGACTTAAGTGAACAGACTTTTTTTTTTTTTTTTTTTTTTTTTTCAGGGCACCTATCAGGCAGCTGCAGCTGTCGTGTGGTTTATTTTAGATTGTTATTTTCTAGACCTTGATCTCAATTTGCTTCTGTGAAAACATTTTAATAAACAGCAATAATAAGAAAATAGGTGATTGCCACAACTACAAAGTATTACATGAAATGCAAAATGTCATATCTGCATAAAAGTGGATTCTAAGATGAACAAGAAAATTTTATGAACTCTGAAAGGTACTAACTTGAAGGTTCAGGATTTTTGGGGGCTGGAATTTAAATTTATGTTTATTCTTCAAGAACTGAATACTTTCTCCATGTCCTTCCTATTATCAGGCCCACTGATACCACACCACTTCCAGTCTCACTCATGTAGATAACAGAAAGTTAAGCTTTTGCTAAGTCATCTCTCAGGTCACTCATGATGACCCTCTATTTCTTGCCCTTTACAGTATTAAGTAAAAACAAGCGGCTGACAATCATCAAGGAGTCTCTGCCCTCGCTGGTGGCCATTGGACGGGCCTTCCCTGCCCTCACCGACGACCTGCTGCACCTCATGGTCATGTACGGCCGTGTGGCGTCAGCACAGTCCAGTCTGCTCTCAGCACCAGCCCCTAAGTCTCTCAGTAAGTCCAGGAGAAGTAAGACATGAATAAGTATTATGTATCTATATCTACCCATATATGTCTACCCATATATCTATATATTAAAAAAAAAATCTTTCCATTTTAGTATTCCAAAATGGGGACATGGAGGAACGCGACCTTGATGGAATAGAGAAGATGGACTACGAGGCAGGTCCTCCCGAGGAGATGGTGCGTGCAGTGCCGCAGGAAGACTCTCTATACGCTCAGGTCATCTTCACCTTCAGGAAGCTTGTTAAGGAGAGTACAATGTCTCACAACCTCTACTAGTGCTGGGTTGTGTGGGAAGGAGGCGGCCATCAGCTTCCAACATCATCTTTTTGTTCATCATGGTTTGATGAGAGTTTGTGTACAAACTCTGTCTGCATGTGTGTGTGTGTGTGTGTGTGTGTGTGTGAAACCATCACATTTCATCAATTCTTCATCAACATTTTCATGTGGTTTTGTTCTGTAAGTAATGTGTGAGAAGATTTATAATTAAAATAAAATTACATAAAAAAATTTTCATCATAGTTCATGCCTCATTTTCATTTTTATGTTTTCCCCTCAAATAGATTATTTTTCACAAATAATGGTTATTATTAGGACTTCTTGAGTGGTGTTTTTTGCCCCTTTATATGGATATATATATCCTTCAGTGCAGTAATGGTTCAACCATACTACAAGTGCCTATTTGTAATAGCCTGACAAAGATTGCATCCACCACAATGCCACAAGCCAGCAGTGTAGGGTATTGGCTGCCTTCCCATATGTTTCAGCCAACATCAGCAAAAGGATTTCATTGTTACAGTGGTGATCAGGGTCACTCCAGAGTAATGGGATGCTAAGAGTGTTTGGTGTAATGCACCAGACCACCACTTTTTTTTTTTTTTTTTTTTTTTTTTTTTTTTTTCGAATTATCGTCACGTGAGGAGTAGAAGGTGGTGGTGGTGGTGGTTGACGAGGAATTAGTTGGAGGGGGGAGTGATGAAGGGATGGTGATTGTATATTTCTTAAGGTGGTGGTGATTGAGGAAGAGGAGAAGGCTGTGAAAGTCGCGGAGGATATGAAGAAATAGCGAAGTAGGAAAGTGCCATCAGAGTGAAGTCGCTCAGTCAGTCACAGTTGCCAGATTATCGTACTCAGAGCCGTGTATTTACCGGTTTCTGGCCCATAACCGTTGCCAAGAAGCATCAATCCTTAACCATTTAAACGATAACCATACATGAAGGCAGTTATTTGGGTGATGAAAGCAGTTTTTGGGTCGGAAATCGGCAAACATAAGAGGCAGAGTACGACAATCTGGCAACGTTGCAGTCAGTGGTTCGAAGCATGAGTCGAGTGGTGACGAGCTGCGGGGAAGTTCAGTAGGTGCATGGCGCCCGGCGAGAGTGGTGACCGGCTGGGCTGCATTAGTGTCGTCGAGGGTCAAGGATTGTGATCAGTGAGGACCCAGCAGAGCATCCAGGAGCCGGACAAGCAATTATTAAGGATCAGGTAAGTACAGAAAGCAGATATGTTAGTAGCGTCAGTCTTGTTACCGGGAACAGCTTGGTACTAGTGAATAACGGTACAGTAGTTATGGTTAAAAATGGTTGAAATTCAGCTAAAAAGAAAAGTCGAAAATGATTGATTGTTTATTGTTGCAAGTAAACAAATTTGGAGAATGGTAGTTAGAAAGAATGTACCAGAAAGAGCTTGGTACTAAGGATTAATGACGCAATTACCAGTTAAACGTAGTGGAATTATCAAAAGGTGGTTGAGTTTCAGCTTGCGCGCACCTTGCAAAACTGAGCATTAATACGGAAATCCTACCATTGCTACCAGAAACAACTTGGTACTAGTGAAGAACGGTACAGTAGTTATGGTTAAAAAATGGTTGAAATTCAGCTAAAAAGAAAAGTCGAAAATGGTTGTTATAAAGAATGTACCAGAAAGAGCTTGGTACTTAGGATTAATGACGTAATTACCAGTTAAACGTAGTGGAATTATCAAAGGGTGGTTGACGAGTTTAAGCTTGCGCGCACCTTGCAAATTAGCTAAGCAATAATATGGAAATCCTACCATTGCTACCAGAAACAACTTGGTACTGGTTAATGACGGTACAGTAGTTAGTTAAAAAAAGGGTTATAATTCAGCAAAAAATGAATATACCGTTGATGAGATTTCAGGCCCTGCTCCACCGCTGATGCAATTAACGTTAGCCTCAATAATAGTCTTCGCTGCACTTATATTCTCAAACATCATAGTGAGGGAGGGAGGGAGGTTAAAAGGTAGGTACCAGAAAAAGCATGATAGTACTTAATGAATGGAATTATCAGTAGGCAGTTTGCTAGTTTCAGCTTGCGGGCGCCTTGTACTTCTTGCAAAACTAAGTAATAATACGGAAAGCCTACCGTCATATTAATAAGCTGATGCAAAGGTTCGTTAAATCATGAGGGGACTTCGTGGTGCAGTGGTTAGCACACTCGGCTCACAACCGAGAGAGCCCGGGTTCGATTTCCGGGCGGAGTGGAAAAAATTGGGCGGCTTTTCCGATACCCTACGCCCCTGTCCACCCAGCAGTGAATGGGTACCAGGTATTAATCGAGGGTTGTGTCCCGTCTCCTGGGATCTGTTCTCTTCTCCTATAATTCCTTCCCCTTCTGTCTCTCTCCGGCATATGACCACAGATGTTGCGCCGACTAAACAAAACTTTCCTTTCGTTAAATCATGCTTACTGATATTTAAGTTAGTGAAGCATTGGCTCGGTAGTACGTGTTTAAACTGTTAGCAATTCGTTTCCTGCAAATATAAAATCAGACCTTGGCATATGTTAGATCAGGCTCCATTTACTTCACTTATAACCACTTGTAAGTAAGGACAGCCTAGTAGAGTCTTACTAATTATTTGGGTACTGGAATAACCGTAAACACGACAGGCTGATTGGTTTTATTAAATGATCGATATTTCATCCCTTATGTGACTGTTGACTGCTCTTCTGTTATGTATGTATTCAACTAACATGTGAAGGATAGTAGAATACATAATTATAGCAACAGAGGAATAGTGTTAAGAATTAAGGAAACGATATATCGGCGCGTTCTAAAAACCAATTATTCTTAACCTTCTTATGCATTTATTCGGTTATTTGCAGGGTTGTGTTCTTTCCTGTTGTCATATATGTATTAAAGTAACCTGTGGGGAATTCCTGGAGGTTTAAAGGTTAGTAGAATACATAAGGGACAATTTTTTGAGCTGGAGACGTGATATCGACTCGTTAAGAAAACCAATATTTTTAAGGGTTAACCACATTATACGTTTATTCGGCAAATTTGCATTGTAGGGTAGTTAGTATTCCTCCCGATCACCTTGTTATGAGCAAGTAGTAATTATAGCTTCTGATAACCATGGCGAACTATATATACGTGACAGTGGTTTCAAATGAAGTAAATAGCGGAATGGTTTGAATAATTAAGTAGTTACGTGGCAACGATTGTTTAATTTTAATTTTCGCCCAAACTAAAGATGATTGAATTGAAGGAGTTTTGGAACAACGCAGAGAGAGAGAGAGAGAGAGAGAGAGAGAGAGAGAGAGAGAGAGAGAGAGAGAGAGAGAGAGAGAGAGAGAATGGGGGGGAGGAGAGGGGAGACTAAAAAATAAATAAATAAATAAAAAACGAAAAAAAAACTCCCGCTTGTTGAACCATTGAAAAATATTTGAGGTTGACACCGAGTGGATTCATAAGTATTAGATCTTGCGTCATATTTCTGAGGGGGTTCGTTAATTTTCTCTGGAGGTCGAGGAGGTCCATGGCGATTGAGGTGGTGGTTGAAGAGGAATTAGTTACAGGGGGGATGATAAGGGATATGGTGACTGTACTATATTTCTTTAGGTGGTGGTGGTGGTTGAGGAGGAGAAAGCTTATATTTCATCCACAAGTCACAGTAAATGAAACTACCAATTGGGCACAGAAACTAGAGGATAAGAAAGAGTTCAAGAATAGCTGATTGAAGAGATGCAAATGAGTAAGAACCAAAGTAAAAAATAAGAATGGCCAGAGAACAGAGGAAGAGAAGACAAGGTTTTATTGGAGAGGCTTATTAAGTGGCATCAAAGGAGGGAGGACACGAGAAGCCTAGAACAGAACCAGTGCTGTGTAGAAACCAAGTTAAGAGAAGATGTTTACTGTATACATGAAGAAGGTCATGAAGGTGATACATATAAAGCAGCTATAGTGGATCATGATGTTTTAAGTAGTGGACTTGAAGGAACTCGGAGAAAATGAAACTAATGGGGAATCTTTCTAAATCTTTACAACCTGAAAGAATAAATAGAGATATCAGGGAAAGGGTTTGGTTCAGCAGGTGTCAGATAGCAAAAAGGGAAGATGAAGCAAAAGTCAAATTAAGGAAGATGGAACAATAGATTAAATGGGATTAGAGGGGAATATCTTTGAGAGAAAGAAGAAGAAATGAGGACATCAGAGCGGAAGCAGGAGTTGTGTCAGTCTCGGAGAAGGCAAGAGAGGCACACTTGAGATGGTATGGCCATCTAACTAGAATGCAGGAGGCAAACCCTGCAAAGTTGGCATGGAGGAAGCAAGTGAGGGGAGGAGGACGAGGGAAAGACAGAGACTGAGGTGGAGAGATGGAATCCAGAGAGACATGGAACAACTGGGACTAGAAGAACAGGACGCGCAAGACAGGAGTTACTGGTGACAACATATAAGAGCGGCCAACCCCGTCAGGGATTAATAAGGCAGAGAAGAAGAAGAACAATAGATTAAAAAAAAAGTACAAAAGAACTAGAAGTAATAAGGGTCCACAGAGGGGAAAAATAAAATGTTGAAGGAGGTATAATGTACTGGTTGCCAGTCTTGTATAAGATATATAGAGTAATGAAATACTGTATATCTTTTCTCAAATCTAATAATTATAAAAAATGGCAACCGTGATGTCACAAACTGTTACAGCTGACTGCCAAGCACAGCACTGTATGGGAAATGAACTTCAGCCAAGTTATGAATTCTGTGTTAGTCAACGGTTATTACCAGTCATGTTATGAATACTGTGATATTCAGCTGTTATCATCATGCTAGGTATGATAGGTCTCTTAAGATGAAATATGCTGTGTTTGAGCTTTAGTGAAGAGATTTGTTGGATTTAGAGAGGCATGGGACTGCTACTATTCACATCAAGGAACCTTTACAATACTCACATGGCAACAGTCCTAGGAAATCACCAAACAAATAAGCAATATCTGAGAAATGGATCACAGTGCTGTATTATTTTGTTAAAATTTTTCCTTGAGTGATATAGTTAATTAACTCCAATTGTGGTTCAGATTTAGTTATGTAAACAATTTCTTCCTTTGTTTCTAGCAGCAAAGCTGTTCTTTTATGTTTAGCCAAAGGCTGAAAACTAGCACTAGGTATGGGAATCTTAGAAACTGCAACAGATGAATATATACATGTATTTTTTCCAGTAAAGGACGCCATTCAAGAGCAGCAATGACAGAAAACAAAAGCACCTGCTCAGCGCTGTTCCAGCAATAAGATGATAGAGTGTCCAAGAGAGGGTCGACTTCAGAAGGAATATCAGCATTAAGAGTACACTTGCAATGCCAACCAGCCTGGTATCATGTGACAAGGGCTACAGTGAAGGGTGAGTGATCCACCATAACACAATAGCATAGATCGCACAATTACTTTTCTTATCATTTGGTTGAAATAGGCTGAATGCACATCCTTATACAATGAGAACCTGCTGCTGTATTTGCAACTTTTACACATCATAATTCCTGCCATCTAGAATTTTGAGTTTTTTAATTTGTTTTGTGCCTCAGTATTTGAGTTACTGACTTTTCAGATCATAATTTGCTGCTTCCAAGAATTAATACCACTGAGATTTTCAGACCAGTCAAATTCAGAAAAAGAGACTTATTATACTATTAAGAAGGAAAAGAAGTAAAATTAGTTATGGTCATAGTTCACATATATTTGCCCTTACATTTTTACAGGCAGAACTAAGCAATACACAAAGGGCTGCAGCATCTCAAGCAGTATGCAAAGCCCAGTGAGTATGCAATGAAAGCTCACTGACTCGGCTGACATTTAAAGTCAAGGACTTCTTGTTTGTGCATGACATAGGCTTAAGAGCAGACCTGATAGAGGATGAATTTTGACCAACAGTATTTAACAAACAATAAAAGAGGATTCTCAGTAACTTATGAAACAATATTTACAAATGTACACACTATCACTAACATTGTATCTATTTCTCCTGAACATAAATTTCCTATCCTTAATATGTACAGGTTTGCTAGTGGAGGTTTGGCTGGATTGTTCGGTCTTCCTTGTTGGAGTTCTTGACAAACTCCTTCAGCATCGTCATCACCTCGTTGTCAAACTCTTGAGGGGTCGGCTGCACACCTGTGGGATATTGTTAGGTGAGTCTTCCTGTTGTAAAAGGCAGTGTATTGACTGAGTAAGTGTAATATAATCATGGATATAGTAGTTTTAAACTATTGTGGGTTCTCAGCAGTATGAAAGCATTTGGTTTCAACTTAAGATAAATTGTAACCAATTACTTCTATGAAATGCCTATATTCAATATAGTCTTTAGAACTACAACCTTTCCACCATGGCTGTAAGTGTAGTTCTGTCAAGCTGCCTATTCAACATTTTGTAAAGCGAGATGGGGACAAAATGTACATGGTAGTAAAGTGTAGCATGTAGATTTGCTGTGGTCACATAATCCATTCAAGCAAAGTGTACCCTGTACACTTTGGTTGTGAGAGATGGACGTACTGGGGTTAACAGGCTGCATTAGCTTGCTGCATCAAATGTTTCAGATGTTTTTTTGGAGTATTGCAAAATTTTCCATTGTAATCAGTTTTATGATCATAAATACTTGTGATGTTTATTTACTGATCTAAGAATAGTGAGACTTTAGAGCAGGGACTGTCACTAAGGAGATTAATCACATTACTGTAGGCACACTTTTGA
Organism: Eriocheir sinensis; assembly: GCF_024679095.1. Taxonomy (NCBI): domain Eukaryota; kingdom Metazoa; phylum Arthropoda; class Malacostraca; order Decapoda; family Varunidae; genus Eriocheir; species Eriocheir sinensis. The sequence goes on along the minus strand of NC_066574.1, from coordinate 6,674,621 downwards.
GGATCCTCCAGAACTGCAGGGTTTTCTGGTGTATGAGGTCATTGCAATGGATCATAGGCCTGTTGTTGCAACACACAAGCTTAATGTCAGGTCAAGAAGACCTAGTATGCACTGACAGTTGCAAATCAGTTCATTGTGCTCAGCACCCTTGAGGACCCTATAGAGCTGTGGGATACCTGACATCTATGGCTCATGTGGATTTGCAACCACATGCTGAGGCTGCAGTTCTGTGAACAGTCCAGTTTCACGTGTCATAGTGTTTCACGAACTGACGGAGCACCGCAGTGAGTTTTGACAGAATGCTTGCAGCATCCCCTGCAGGCCTTTGATTCAGTGCATCACAAGGCACTTTGGGATCTCCTGCAGCTCTGTGGGATTTCTGTAAGGACATTTGGTCTAATGACTGGCCTGTATTCTTGAATTGAGAGGTGCTGTGAAGTGTTGTGGGCGTGTCCACAGCTGCTTTCCCCGTGAATGCAGGAGCGAGGCATCGCTTTCCAATACTTGCACAGATTGGGTATTAGGCAGAGTTGTAGATGAGTCATTGTGGAACATTTGTTGGCAATAACAGGGTCACTATCTTTGTTTTTGCCCATGATGCAGCAATCCTTGCAGTCATCAGAGGTTCTGGTGACGGCACAAAGAGGTAAAGCCCTTTGGACTTCAGGTCTCTTTGGCCAAGACCCAGTTACAGGTGTTTGAAGGTTTGCTAGATGAAACAGAACAGTTTTTTTATGCATGTGGTGAGGACATTGATATCTTGGAAAATTTCACATACGTAGGTAGCGTAGTGTCGAACAAAGGCAAGTCTCATCAAGAGGTCTTATGGTGGATTGGCTTGGCCCATGATGTTTTGGACTCACTCAGTATAAGTATTGTCAATATCTGTGCAGAAGGACAAAGATCTGGATCTTCAAGTCACTATGGTTGTGAGAGATGGACGTAAGATGTGGATTGATGCCTTTGGTAATAATAAGTGCCTACACAGAATCAAGATATTGCTGGTATGACTCTGCCTAACTAGCGATAACTCTGTGAGACTGATTAGAGGTCTATTACTTGCATCGTTCATGAATACCAACTCCGGCTATACGGGCATGTGGCACACTAACCTGAAGCCGACCCCCCATCAGATTGTTTCTGTAAGAGGCAATACCTAGTGAGGGAGGTCTAGGAGGTGCCCATAAAGTTCGTGGCTCGAGCAAGTCAATAGATCCTGCCATGAGGTACGTACTTATGATGGGAAGGGGACTGGAGACTTCCTCAGAGGAACCCCCGGGTTTGGTGTTGTAGGGTGGGTGTGGCGATGTGTCCCCTGGTGGATGCCCCTAGAGTGAGCGATTGGGGTTGCCTTTGCCTCACCCACCCTGCGGCCCCAACTCCAAGGGTGCCTCCAACCAAGTCTCCATGTACATAAGCCCCTTTCTCATTCTAAGTACATTATGGCAGGATCCATCAACTTACTGAAGCCATGAACTAAGTGTCTGTCCCTGCAGCTCCTCCACTCAGTCCAGTGAGCAGGATCAACTGGTGTAATGATCATGCAAGCAATATGCCTTAATTCAGTCTTGGAGAGTAATCATTGGCTTAACAGTCATGCCAGCAATATCCTGTGACTTTGATTAAGCAATTATTACCAGAGGCATCAATTTGTCTCTTCAAGTCACTATTTAAAGTCCATGCCTCACAGCCATGAAGTAAGACAGGGAGCACAAGTAACCTTTGTCTTTCTGCGCCAGTATGGACAACCCGATATATTTATGTTAAATAAGTCCAAAGAAACGTGGGCTAAGCCAATCTGCCATAAAACTTCTTGATGACCCGCTGTTGTTCGGCACTATACTACCAAGGTATGTGAAAATTGACAAGATATCAATGTCCTCGCCACACATATGAACAGAATGTACTATTTTCATCTAGCAAGTCTCCAAACACCTGTACCTTGGTCTTGGTTCTGGAAACCTAGAGTGCAAAGGGTTTTGCTTACCTGTGCAGTGCCTTGAGAACCATCACCAGAACCTCCAGTGACAACACAAAGATTACTGTGTCATGGGCAAAAACAAGGTCAGTGACCTTGGTATTCCAAACAGATGCTCAACAATAACTTGGACTCACAGCTCTGTGGAATACCCAGCCTATACAAGTCTTAAAAAGTGATGGGGCAGGGACACAGACCTGTCTCACTCCTGCATTCACAGGAAAGAAGCTGGACATGCCCCCTAGCAGTTCTCAGCGCTCTCAGTCTCAGAATACAGACCACTCAATAGACCGGTGATTCTTACAGGAATCCCATGGATTACAGGAGATCCCAGAGTGTCTTGCAATGCACTGAAACCAATGCCCTCTTGAGATCAACATACAGACTGCCAGCATCCCATCGAAACTTGCTTTGGCATTCCACTTGTTGGCGATGTACAAGGCGTGAGCCCGGACTGCTCAAGTCTCTGCAGCTTCACCAGCTGGCTGTTGACTTGAGTGCTTGTGCAGCTAACAGTGGTAAAGAAGGTTATAGTTATCCCACTCTCTCCCCTAACAATTACTTTTCTTACAGCTGGTGGTTGAGTGCCCTGCTCCCATGCAGCAAAGGCCACAGCAAAGCAATCTAGTGGTTCCCTCAACAAGGATGTTACATTATGGTTCATTGAAAGTGGGCCAAGCAGAAGCATCAGCTCGGACACGAGAATACATAATTACGAAGACTCCTACTAGTGTGACGGATGGTCTCCCCAGCTTTGCCTATGGGTGAGAGTTCTCTTACAAGCGACGTGCTTCTCCATGGGGTAGAATGGACCTCCAATACCCTTTTTTTTATAAGTCAGCATGGGTTGACCCTATCACATCTTCCTGGAGCAGAACCAGCAGACAACAAAGGGTATCCTGACAGAGTACTCAGCCCAGTTGCCTCTCGATCTGGTTCAGGTGCATCCTTGGTTGCAGTGGTTGCACATTTAACCCCTAAAGGGCCGGCCTGGGTGGTCATCTACAACATCCACAGGACCGGCACCTCGGCACCAAACACCGAAAATAGCCTATATTCACACACTTGATTCTGCTGAACTACAATGCAATAACAAATTACTTTGTCGTCATAGTCATCATCAACTCTTCTTCTTTTTAATTATTGCATGAAAATGTTTCTATGTGCTGTGGTTTTGGAGAAATATTGAGTTGAAGAGGAGAGACTTTTGGAGTTAGCGAGGCTCTTGCCCGCTTCATGCTCGCTTTCGATTGTGTGGCCTTGACTAGTGCGTAATGAAAACGGATGCACCCATGCTCTAATTCTTATATATAGTCAATACTCTAAGCTTTCTCTATGTAACACAGTCTTGTGATGTGTGGTTTGGGAGTCATTGTAGCATACTCTTCTCATTCTCGTGTTGCTCTGCTGGGCTCGGCAGGGTCTGGCAGGAAATCGGACGCGTCAGAATCCGTGTCAGTACGCCTGTCCATCGTGAGAGCGGGCAAGATTCTGAAGCAGTAGCCTAAACATATCTCTGGCAGTGTTGCCAACGAATGGTCATCGAAAATTACCGAAAAGTAAATAAATTTAGCGCGAAAAAAGCAAAGCGGCTATAACCGCCCCCGGCCCTTCCGTGGAAAAGCGGCTATAGCCGCCTCCGGCCCTTTAGGGGTTAATAATGGGCCATGGAGACAATTCTCCACCCGACAGATCCACATGAGCCTGTGGGGACCCCTCCCTGCTGCGCTGGACCTCGGGTGCTGGGTAAGATTTGCCAATATGCTGCTACGTGTGCCAAGTGTTCAGGCAACAGCAGTGTCATCAGGCCACGAAACTGCGCGGGATTTGCAGGGTGGAGCACACAATGTGGGACTATCTGCCGCCTTTCAGGAGATGGAGAGTCCTGTGCTACAGTGTGCCAAATACAGAACTGAGCATGACACCTGAAACTGTTGCGGCTAGGGGGGCTTGAGCTGGCCCTCCCTTTATAGAAGGCTGCTTTGTGAGGGGAAGCTGCTTCCTGACACTCTGCTGGTCACTGGCCCCCTGAAGATTTAGCTTCACCACCACTACAACCACATGGAAGAGGACTCCATGGATGACTAATGTTTGCTGCTCAATCAGGACAGGGATCATAGACAAGGAGGCAGCAAGAATCCTCCTCTCTTGGTAAAGTCTGATTGTCACTGTTCACTAACAGACCTGTAAAAGCACCAATATAATAGTTTTATCCTAACTGCATGCCTCCCCCCCTCCCGCGGCCCCGCTGCACTCGACTTTCTACTCATGCTCATCCCTATACTGTCCAAACCCCTTATGCAAGAGTTAACCAGCATCTTCACTCTTTCATCCCTCACGCTGGTAAACTCTGGAACAATCTTCCTTCATCTGTATTTCCTCCTGCCTACGACTTGAACTCTTTCAAGAGGAGGGTATCAGGACACCTCTCCTCCCGAAACTGACATATCTTTCGGCCACCTCTTTGGATTCTTTTTAGGTGCAGCGAGTAGCGGGCTTTTTTTTTTTTTTTTATTAATGTTTACTTTTTTGTGCCCTTGAGCTGTCTCCTTTGCTGTAAAAAAAAAAAAAAAAAAAAAAAATCCTGTCACATTTGATGGTAGATTATTCTTGTAATTCATATATACATTTTTTTTGCTGTACTATGACCAATAAATGTCTGAAGAGATGAAGCAGCTGGCTGCCAATCCACATGAGAAATAGATGGATAAGCACCTTTCCTGGTGCACTGAGCAGTGTAATACAATGGTATTCACTGCAGTCTTTAGGTGAGCCAAATGGGACACTGTATCAGCTGAGCAAAACAAAATGACATGAAACACAACAACTCCCTCACACTACTCCCTCAGCAGCTCTTGCAGGCAACCATTAACTGGAAACCGCAATTGTAGTTGAACGAAACTACAAAGAAGGTAAGAAGATTCAAAATAGGTGACACTGGCCACACTCATTACTTTGTCAAGCCTCCACAACAGGACAAGGAATAAGTCTAGTATTGTAGTGAGGTAGGAGGCTGCTTGCTAACTCTTGCTGCAGCTGCTGGATAGCTCCAACAAAAAGAAGGCCGAATGTGTTAGTCCTTCCTGTCAGTACACAGCCTCTGACTGGTCAAGACCTTCAGAGTGCCTTCTTGTGGCACCCTTGGTAACTGGGACCTTGCAGTTTCAGGCTAAATCTCTTGAGGATCTTGGAGCAGGCTGGAGCCTCAGAGGTGTTTGCGCATGGCCCAATAACGTGTGGATACACCCTGACACTTCAATCCAATCTGGATGAGAGGGGCTCGTAGCCATGGTAGACAATCCACCCGGGAGAGGGAAAACTGTTGACTACAAACCCGGGCAGGTGAAGTTTTTTTTCTTTTAACGTCCCTGCCTGTGGCCCTGGTAGGCTTTCTTGGTGGTGTCTGGTGCGGTGCCAGCCCCAGCCTGTTATGGTGCAGGCAAATGTTTATAGTGGTGTCTTGATAGGCAATTCACCTAGGCCCTCACCTGAAAACTGTCTGACAGGAAGGGTATCCTGAGACAAAATCATGCCCCAAACCAAGATGAACAATGACAACATTACTGATCTGTCCAACCCCAAAGGGAAATATGAGGCCATGAAGAGAAGAAAACTATTCATAACTGTTATGTTTACAAACTGCACTGCCCCACCTGCACAACCTCCCAAATGATGACTTGGCAGGACCTTTAGCTAACACCGCTGTCTTGTTACAACTTATCAGCTTTGTTATGTTACAATGTACAAGATTGCGTGGTTAATGGAACTTTTCCAATATATCGAATCCTCAGGCTGTTGTGACAAACCATTCATTCCTCCCAGTCAATAGAAATATTTTCACTAGCTCCACAGTTTTGGTTGTTAGTTATGAAACTCAGGAATGTTTCTATCAATCGCTAGACTTGAGAAATCTCTAGTTGGAAAAACCATGTTTCTATCAATCACTAGACTTGAGAAATCTCAAGTTAGAAAAACGCTAGTGGCAGGGCCCCATTGTATAGCAAAATAAATAAACATTACTCACTATGCATTTTACTTTTCTGAATTAAAAAGTCTACTACTAACAAGCAGCTGGAAGTAAAATGCTAGCCCTACGAAAAACCAACATCATTTCTAAATATTGCTTACCTATGGCCCAGTAGTAGATTTCCCAGTCGTTGGAGGGCAGGTTAATGAGGCGGTCGTAGAGAGACAGTTGTTGCTCAGTCATGGAGGAAAGGTATCGGTGGGCAAAGGTGCTCAGGATGAGGCCGTTCTCCAGCATTCCTCGCTTCCTGGACTGGTACTGCAGCCTGAAAACATCTGGTATATTAATGTGGGGAAAATGTGTATCATTCTGTAGCAGTTTCCCTTTACTAAATGCTCACGTTTCCTTATTTGATATATAATTGACACTCGCCTATTCAAATTAAATTCAATGCATAAAAAGACTTTCAATGACTATGATTACTTTCAAGGCCCATGTTCAATTACACCATAAAAGGAAACATTTACATAACTGCACTAAACAGGCTTCTTTAACAACTGTAGTCTTTGTCTTTACTACACAGGGGAGAGTGTTCCCAAGCCCTTCTATATCTGTCTACAATCAAGTGTGTTCAGACATTTTTCCTGTTTTATTAGCCATTATATAGTCTGTCATTATTTCTGAGCATCTGAGAACATATCCCCATTAACCCATGTTGTGATATTACTGAAGCTAGCCTGATGGGACGTCCAGGCTGGAGGGTGAGCAAGAGGCAGACAAGATCAGCATGTCTTCCCAAACGCAGCCATCCCTACAACTACCATGCACATATAATTTACCCTGTATGCAGTTCTATGGATTTTCTGTTTGTGCCAATAAACCAACAAGATTAGGATCCCTGTTATTTCGTCTCTGCCCAAGTTTACAAAGTTTTCTTGGGTGCGAAATTCAAAATTGATAATAAATTAATTATTTAAGCAAAATGTGGCACTGACTGAAAGGTCAAGAGAGCATCACTTTCTTTTGTTTCTGTAGAGCACTGTGACCTTTAACAAAGAGTTTGGGATGTGCAAATAAATAACGAAATTTTACAACAGAGGTATTCATTTTCCTACCAAGCCATGACATTAATGTATTCAATAATGTGGTGCCATAATAACCTTTCACTGATATTTAGCCAACTTTTGCAAAGAATGGTTAACAATCACTTCATTTAATGACTCATTATGATTATTACCAAAGGCTTAAAGAGTGAGGTGCTTTGAAAAGTTAAAAGCTTGACACTAAAAATATGATTCTACTCGGATGCACAATATAATTTTCATCCAAGTCTAAGTCTGAGCAATCAAAATTAATACAGTTTTGGGCTATGGCTATCATGACTGTACCATGACTTCTGGAATGGAATCTAGTTATGAGGATCCAAAATATTTCTAAAAAAATCTTAATAATGTAATACTTGAGGAAGGCACCAGCATGCTCCCTCACCTGGCCCTCTTCAGGTGCAGTGGCTCCCCAACCTTCTCTTCGTAGGGTGGGATGGTGGGCTCCTGAATTTCCGGGGGGGCGGGGTGCATATCTCCCTTCTCACGGTAGAATGCATGACCCTGTAACATAAAGGCACATCATCACAGCAAATATATTTGATGCTTGCAACACACAAGCACACCACCCTAGCAATACAATGTTCTTATCTGTGCCTGCAACACAAAAAGTATGTTAGCCCAGCCCAGTTTACTCAGGAGTGTCTATTAACGACCTAATTGGTGTGAGGGCTGAGGACTTAGGTCTTTATAATGATGGGTTTGAAGATCTGTAAATCCTTTTTATCAGAACAATTATTACCTATTACAGCCAAACTTAGGATATGGCTTACAGGCAAGACCGGAAAACAGAGATCCTAAACAGATACAAAAAAACTGTCGAATACAAAACTGGGTAAAAAAGGGAGATTTATAAGAGGATGAAAACGGGAGAAGGTTCTGTAATGAACACCACTGGGTGCCGGGGGATTGACACCCGGGCACCCAGTGGTGTTTATTATGTGATTTTGTCACTGAATGCAGTTTCCTTATAGGGAAGAAGAATCTTGAAGACATGTACATTCAACTAGTGTAACCTGCTGCCACTAGAATGGTAACCTACTGCCCATTAATTAGTTCCTCAAATCTCAAAAACAAGCAATGTCTGATGGAAGCAGTTAATATAAGGGAAGATGCATAGAACAGATGCTGTACATGTTTGCACACAATTTCCATTACTACTTCTGTAACGCCCTTGAATTTCCGTTTTCCAGACACCCATGTGACTTCTGTGTATCACGAAGCACAAAAATTTACCAGAGTTGGGGGACTGAACCGGCAACTGGATGGATGGGAGAGTCACTTCTTAACCAATCAGCCAACGAGGTATTCCACTGGCAGAGTGAGTGTGGGAGGCTGTCTGCTACACTACACACAATACTTTCACACTTATTTTGATCATCACACTATTACAGTTTTCAGGGAGGCTTGAGGGTTAGTAGAAGACACATATGATAACAAAAGAGGGATCTTTTCCGTTTGGCGTACAGCGCTAAAATTAATTTTAATATAGATTTTCTTATGTATTTTTGTCCGTAGAATCCGAATATGACAACCGTTTTATGGAGAAACGAACAGTTTTAAAGTTATTTTCCACGCTGCAGCCGCCGAGCCTCAAAATAGCTCGCAGAGGGCTTAGGGTTGGGGAGCATATTTAAACTACTCCAACTTTTTACGAGGGGGCTGCGCCCCCATCGACCCCCCCTAATAACCAGGGGGGGCTACGCCCCTCCCTGGACCCCCTCATGTATATGTGACTTATTTCAGCGAGGAGGTATTTCTCGCACACAGCCTCGCCATGCCAGCACCAGAGGAGGCGACGCGCTTTCGTAAACATTATCCCATATTTTCAAGAGTAAAAAAAAAGTCCTTGAATTGGATTTTCAAAGCGTTTCCATGACTGCTGAAGGTTTGCAAACGGAATACTGAATATTACGACTTTTTAAAGTTTGAATTCCTTCAGTAATAGATAGGAAGAAAATAACTTTAAAGGCAAATAACTCAAAAACTGTTAATTTCTCCAAAAAAATAATGTGATATTCTGATTCTACGGACAAAAATACATAGAAAAATCTATATTAAAATTACTTTTAGCGCTGTACGCCAAACGGAAAAGACCCCAAAAGAGTACTACTTTGTAAGGCAGGAGGTGAGGTGTGAGTCATATAACCAATCCTAGCCGTGTGGTACGAGTGGAGGTGCAATCCTTCTGATCTACCAAAAATCGTGCCAAACACCAGCATGCAATGGGTGCTCTAAGAGATAAATACCGGCGTGTTATGGGTGACATATCCTATTTTTCAGGTGGTCAGTTGGTATTGTAATTGCCAGCCATTTCACTTACACAGCAACATTAGAGGTATTACATCATGGCCCTCGTATAAAAACATCACACCTGTATTACTTAGTGGCAATATAGAAAATAAAACAAAATATAGAAAATAAAACAATAGAAAATAAAACAAAATACCAGTAGATAAAAAATAAAAAAAATATAGAAAATAAAACAAAATACCAGTAGATAAAAAACAAAACAAAATAGATAGAAAATAAAACAAAATAGATAGAAAATAAAGCAAAATAGATAGAAAATAAAACAAAATATAGAAAATAAAACAAAATATAGAAAATAAAACAAAATAGATAGAAAATAAAAGAAAATAAATAAATACCTCCCTTCTCCTTTGTTGTATACCTGCAACAATAAACTATCAACCAATTATAAAACAGTAAAACAAAAAAAAACACAAAAAAAACACTGAGGCCATGACACCGACTACGTAACACCTACTGACGAAGGGAAGAAGGTCGTTGGCACCCACTCCAACACACCACGACGCTTCCTTTGACCTACCAGCACCATTAATCTTCACTTACCGTCACTCGCGGGGCCACGGTCCTGCTGAAGAGGCGTTGGGCGCAGCGGAGGGACAGCGCCATGACCTTACCTTCGCGGGCTTTACGTAAACACTGAGCAGCTGATCGTGGTCCGCGGCCAGCGTTACCACAGATTATCGTACTCAGAACATCATATTTTCCTGTTTCCTGACCCATAACAATTGCAGGAAAACATCGATAATTAACCATCTCAACTCTAATTGTAAATGTTTATCGTTATCAGTGTAGGCTCGACAGTTTTGGGCCTCAAGCAGACGAAAAAAGTATGCCTAGTACGACAATTTGGTAACGCTGGGTACGCCGGCCGCCGCGCACCGTTGCCAGATTGTCGTACTCAGAGCATCGTATTTACCGGTTTCCGAGCCATAAATAATGCCAAGAATCACCAATAATTATCCATTTTAACGATAACTATATATGAAACCATTAATTGGGGTGGAGGACATAGTTTTGGGGGTTGGAAATCGGCAGACATGAGGCTGAGTAGATTATCGTACACCAGATCCAAAATCACCCGAGCTAAGTACATTGTATTAATTTCCCGTATCATATGTGGTTTTCGGGAGACTAATATATCACCGAATTCCCTGTACACGTTACGGAGTGTGACATGGAAAACGAATTTTTGTAGAGATCCACGCTGATCCACCACATCTGGATCACGTGAGTATATAGTTATTTAGTGATAGTTAGGTGTTCACGAGTGCTTATCTAACTTTGAAGCGTGTCATTATTTACGAATCTAACCAATTCATAATTCGTTCCGTGAAACCCCATTTAATTTTTCAAACTCCAGCTTTACAATAGTTTAGTCAGAATCTTAGAACATGCGGTACAGTTTTGATCTCCCCACCATGCAAAGAACATTGTTAAATTAGGTGTCCAACTTCGTGCAACAAGAATTATCTCTTCCATGCTCAACAAACCTTACGACGATCGAAATAAGGGTCTCAAATCTTATAACATGCTCTCTCTTGATAAACTCTATCTCTGTACTCATTCCCATCTAGTGCTTGGGCAATGTTCTCCGTCCCCACATTTTATTGTCTTACTGTCCAGGGGGAGGTACCGCCCCCTCCCTTGTTGTGCTTTCCTTCCTACCATTGTATCTTTTTAGTTTCATGGTGCTACCTACACATGTATTAATAGTTGTATAATGTCCTGCCTGGGGGTTGGGATGGCATGTTCCTCCCTTCTCCCTTGTTGTTTACCTGCAACAATAAACAATCAATCAATCATAAACGTCGCCTCCGAGGAAAACTGATCGAATGTTTTAATGTCTTTACGACTATGGACAAATCACATTGTTTATCATCGATGACACTTAGCGAACGAGAAAAAAATGGCACAAAACTTAAGTGTAAACCAGTAAATTCAGACCACTATTTTTCTTACATTGTGGTGCGAAAATTAAATAATCTCCCACCTTCAGAGGTCCAGTATATACGTGCAACAAGATTGATCGCGACTCCTTTATTTAATTGAAAACAAGCTCGACCGACATGTATAATTCCTTCAACTTTATATTTAGTAAATTTAAGTAGAAATGCAAAGTTTTGGAGCCATTTACTGATAAATCTAAAATTTAAGGCATACTAGCTACATTACCTCAGTCTGGACCATTATTAATTATGGTCTCCTTGGTCTGAATTTCTCTGTAAATCTATATAAATCCTCCCCGCCTGTCCTGCTTTGCCCCCCCCCCCCCTTGGAGGAAGAATACAGTATAATTATATACTACAAGGAGACTATTATAATGATAGTCCAAAACTGCAGACACCCTTACAAGATGGAAGACTTTTACATCAAACAAGTGACAGAAGAAAACGATGTGGCTGTTCTGTTTACGGAAAATCTAGAATTGACACACCGCATTGAAAATATACCTATACCGTAACATGAAAAGCAAACAGCATGTTACCTATATATACGTACTTTCAAGTACATACTAACTTGAGGAAAGTTTTGCCAGTGTTTACAGGACAACCAGGACATACATAGTCCCCACCTAGAATACGCTAGGCAAGTGTGGAGTCGCCAAACTAAAATGAACATCAACAGAATAAAAAAAAAGTTCAAGAATTAAGAGGCACCAAGATTATCACATCACTTAAAAAACCACCCCTATGAAGAGCGGCTGAGAAGATTTAACATTCCCAAGCTTGAAGATATATCCATAGAAGAGAAGCGACTTGATGGAAGTTTTCAAAATAAGGAGTGACATTGATAAACACGCTCTTCCAAACCACAAACACAACACAGATGAATATGGAGGCGGGCAACAGGATCTATTTAGATCATATGTGAATCCAGTTTTATACCAGTTCAATGTTTATGGATTTCATTAGTATTATTTGTAAGTCTATTATTATACTCACTCACGGTCCCCTGCCTGCTGGCCTGCGCGCCCGTGTTTACAAACACAGCCCGTCGTGTAAACAGAGCAGCGCAGGGCCGTCCGCGGCTGTCCGGCGAGATGGCAGCAAAGTTTCAAAGCAAGCAATACTTACGAATGGCAAAGTTCCGGGCTGAGATGGACACCATCGCCTGGTCCTTGCTGCACCGCGAGTACCCGCTGAACATGACAAGCAATCAGAAGAGAACTCTGAGGAGACAAAAGACACTATACAGGATTGTAGGTAAGCGTTTTACTTCGACAAAGTTTTTCATGGTTTCCTTATCAGTAATAGAATTCTACATTCGTGTGTACTGTCCGTTATCTAGTCAGGCGTCTTCTCCCAAAAAATAAAAATTGGGAAAATATGGATCTTGAGGTTTCGTGTTGCAGTATAAATGTGAATAGTGTTAATAAAGAAAAGAAACAAGGATCTCATTAGAAATACGGTAGTTCTCACATAAAGAGTTGTGATAATAGTAACACAAGATTTTTCATGGTACAAATAGTTTTGTGTGATAATAGTAACACAAGATTTTTCATGGTACAAATAGTTTTGTGATAATAGTAACACAAGATTTTTCATGGTACAAATAGTTTTGTGTGATAATAGTTACACAAGATTTTTCATGGTACAAATAGTTTTGTGTGATAATAGTAACACAAGATTTTTCATGGTACAAATAGTTTTGTGTGATAATAGTTACACAAGATTTTTCATGGTACAAAGTTTTAAGTGCAATAATCCCAAAGTGCCTAATATCTGCAATAGTTTTCTTTCTTCCAGTGACAAAGTAGATTTACATGAGCATGAATATAAAGGTGCAAATATATTAGTACCAATATACTTTTATAATGCCAAATTAGTTGTTCCTCCATATTATGTCTGTGTGACATATTTTCCATAAACTATACAATGGAGGTGACATTTCATTTTTGATGCATGGAGTGCACTTCCATAATTACCTTAAAATCGAATCCGTCACACTATAAAGAAACACCTGAAACCATGGTGTAAATATTTTTTTGAAACAAGTTTTTGTTCTTGTTCCCTGAAGTCTTTCTTCTGTTACAGATGGGAAGCTGTATCATCGAAAGAAGGATCGTTGGGTGGAGGTTCTTACTACAGTGGAACAAGTGAATGAGGTCATGCAACTTCACCATGTGATGGATGGGAAACACAGAGGTATCGTCAACACTAAGAAATCAGTTTCTGCCAAATACTTTTGGGCTCACATGGGACAGGATGTCGATTACTATGTAAGTAAACAATTTCTTCAAACAACTTAAAGCCATACCATTGAACTTAGTTAATATATTATTGCAATCTAATAATGTAAAAGGGAAGACTTAAATTATATAAAAAAAAGTTCACAAAAATTGATCAACTATATTAATCTATCTTCCTTAACTATCATGATCAAGTACATAATATTCTTGACATGGATGTGGTAATAGGCATTTACCATTAGTAATATCAACACCCACCAATACAGTACAGTAACTTTCAGCTTGAACTACAAAATCATTCCTATGTCCTCATGGTTTCCTTACCACTTCAGTTGTTGATCTGTCCTCCATCTTGTTAGTGGTTATGTCTATTAATTTAATTCTTTAGGAAAGGAAGTGTAACCCTACCTATCCTTATGTTCACTAATTATGTTGAATGTATTGCAGATATCAACTTGCTCGACGTGCCAGTCACGTGAAGCTGCTGGGACACACGTTTATTTCCAGGGTCAACAAGAACAGGATCAACAAGAAGTGCCTCCCCCGATGGATGCTGTGGCTGTGCCTCACCCGATGGATGCTGTGGCTGTGCCTCACCCGATGGATGCTGTGGCTGTGCCTCACCCGATGGATGCTGTGGCTGTGCCTCACCCGATGGATGCTGTGGCTGTGCCTCACCCGATGGATGCTGTGGCTGTGCCTCACCCGATGGATGCTGTGGTGCCTCACCCGATGGATGCTGTGGCTGTGCCTCAACCGATGGATTCTGTGGCTGCCTCACCCGATGGATGCTGTGGCCGTGCCTCACCCAATGGATGCTGTGGCTGTGCTCACCTCACCGATGGATGCTGTGGCGCTGCCTCACCCGATGGATGCTGTGGCTGTGCCTCACCCGATGGATGCTGTGGCTGTGCCTCACCCGATGGATGCTGTGGCTGTGCCTCACCCGATGGATGCTGTGGCTGTGCCTCACCCGATGGATGCTGTGGCTGTGCCTCACCTGATGGATGCTGTGGCTGTGCCTCACCCGATGGATGCTGTGGCTGTGCCTCACCCGATGGATGCTGTGGCCGTGCCTCACCCGATGGATGCTGTGGCTGTGCCTCACCCGATGGATGTTGTGGCTGTGGATCTGAATGGTAAGTGCTTTTGTGCACTCATTCACATAAAAATAAAGGAAATTAAGGAATAATGGGCCAAATCCTGCAACATTATGTGTAGTGCCTGACCCGCCTGATGGGTAATTAAGTCTCCCACAAACTCACTCTGCGAGGGGGTTACCTTTTCAACCAACTGGGTAAGGGAGTGGCTTTCCCATCTCACTCTTTGTGGGGCTCAATCCCTGGCTATTGCATACAAATTTTGACCTGTGTTGCTTTATTATACCCATGGTTTGCCTAGCCCAATCCAAATCCGATTAACTTTTCCAATGGTTGATATATATACAAAATTACAGGCACACCCTGCTTTACATCATTTTGACTTACATCAATTTGACTTTAAGCCAATTTTCTAGAGTAATTTTTTTTGTTTTGTTTGGGGGATGCCATTATGTCTGCCTTTACATCACTCAGCAATGTAGCCCATGCCAGATGACCAAGACCAAGACTTGGTCTGAACCTGGTTTTGACAGCCCAAATCTTTGCTTTCTGAAGTATCCTCGTATGGATTCTGTCCCACTCTCTGTACTTCTGTCTCCATTTTCTTTCAGGTTGATCTATCTCTGCTGTGATAGTGGTCATTGTTCTTCCCCTAAACCTCACAACAATGGTGTTCTGCAGGGCTCTGTTCTATCTCCCACTCTACTGGTCATCAATGATCCTTCCACAACTGTTCTGTCTACCCCTATGCCAGTGACTCTTCTCTACATTATTCAACTTCTTTTAACAGGAGACCTTCCCAACAGGTATTACAGGACTCAAGGTTGGGTAATACAGTGCTTAAACTCTGACCCTGCTCTCATTTCCAACTGGGGCAGAGGAACTTGGTTTCCTTCAATGCTAAAAAAAGTTGATTTCTCCACCTGTCAACTCAACACACTATTTCAAACACTTATCCCTTTTTCTTTGACAACACTCAGCTGTGCCCCAAAAGCATTAGCTTATAAAAGGGCTAACCTAAAAATTGACCATATACCAAATAAATCACGTACCTTGAAAAAAGTTCGGTGATAAATAAATCTCAAAATGTTTGAAATGTTTTTACACTAAACATTCCCAGCCTATCCTTAACCCGTCTGGTGCAATTGGCATGGATTTTGCCTTCACTAGTAGCCTGGTAACGTATACTCCCAGGTCTTTCTCTGCCTCTGTGGTGGATAGTGGAGTATCCCCATGCTGGATTTCCCCTCCCAAGGTGCATGACATTACATTTTTCTTCAAATTGTAGCAGCCACTTTTTGTTCGATTCCTGTAACTTGGTGATGTCTTCTTGTAGGAAATTTGCAGTCAGGGGGTTAACTCAGAATCTTAACAGGAAACTCCATATCTTATCTCTTTGGGGCAATCAGCTTCCTTGAGATTAACGTAGGTGTTCAGACTCATCTCCACCACTTTTTTTCCCCTCCCAGATGTTGTCCATATACAAGGGGCTTGTGGCCCTCATATGGAGTCTGTATCTCTTGTGGAGGCTCCACACACACACAGCCCTTTAGGACAGAGTGGAGTCAAAGTCTCTGTGTCATCAACTCCCCTCTTCTTACTGACATTAGCTGCAGGACAGGTATTGAGAAGAGCACACATTTGTTATTTTTTGCTAACTTATGTTTTTTACTTTCAGAAATGCCTGAAGATTGGTCTGAGGAAGACACATACAAGCTTGTGATGCTGTATAAGGAGCATGAGTGTTTGTGGAACATGCATAGTAAAATGTTCAAGAACAGGAATGCAAGACAGAAAGCTCTCAATGACATACGTGTGAAAATGGAAATGAATAACTTTGGGATATATGATGTCAAACAGAAAATTAGAAGCTTAAGGGTAACATTACAGCAAGAACTGAATAAAGTAAAAAAATCTGAAGAATCAGGTGCTGGCACACGAGATGTGTACAAGCCTGCAATGAAATGGTTTCCAATAATGAAAGACCTCATGGATCACGGACAAAAGAGACGAAAGTCTCTCAAAAAATTGGTAAGTACATTTATTTATAATATAAGGTAAGCTATATTACATGCTAACATAATATTGGTATTATTTGATGATGAAAAAGCAATGAGATCATCGTTTTGCGATTCAGGTGGTCATCAACTTATGACCTACCTATGCAACTTATGACTGATCGACTTTACAACTGCCAGTATGACAGTTTTGGCGGAAAATATAACTACTACTAACAACCTTGACTCCTTGAGGCCTCGTGGCGTTGGGTGCCAGGGGAGCACCGCTGTTTTTGTTTTTGTTGATCTTGGACGTAGTTCTTGGTTTTCCTCCTCTGCAAGTTTGTGTGGTCATTGAAGAAAGTTGCAGTAACACCAGTTATCATACATTACTGGCAGCTCTCTTGGGTGCATGCTCCTTATATATCAGCTGATGTGTGTGTGTGTGTGTGTGTGTGTGTGTGTGTAAGCTAACCAAGTGGGAACTGGGCTGTGGGTGTCGTCTGCTTCAACCGGAGGGGCCATGATGCATGGGAGTATGTTCATGTGTGTGTATGTATGTAGGTATATATGTTTAATGTACATGTGTGTGTGTTTAAGATGTTTATGTATTTACCTAGTTGTGATGTACAGGAAGTGAGCTACGCTCATGTGGTTCTGTCTCGGAATCTAAGTTGGTTAAACTTTGCTTTTTTTTTTTTTTTTTTTTTTTTTTTTTTTCTGTCTTGAACGATATCTTTGTCTAGGCTGTTCCATTGGTCGATGCATCTACTGGGGAAGCTGTATTTCTTTACATCTTTCAAGCATCTTGTCTTTCTCAGCTTCCTTTGGTGTCCTCTAGTTGCTCTCCCATCCCATACAAACGGATCCTTTCCATCGATTTTATCTATTCCCTTCATCACCTTGAAACCTGCAATCATATCACCTCTCTCTCTTCTTTCTTTTGGGGATGGTAGCCCCAACTTTTCCAATCTTTCTTGGTTCGTTAAGTCTGCCAAGCTCGGGACCATCTTGGTGGCTGTTTTCTGGATTCTTTTGATCTTGCGTATGTGCTTCTTTTTATGTGGGGGACCATATTACTGCTACATGTTCCTGTCTTGGACGAATCATAGCTACTTCAGTGATACCTCCATTTGGAAGGAAGCTGTTTTGTAGCCTTTGAAACCGAGAATACTTGGAAAAAACTCCATCAGATACAGATCCATTACATCTAATATCAACATACCTAGGCCATCTAAATAATGCTGTTGCTTTCCTAGTAATTGTAGAAGGTGCTGCTGATATTAGGAGAGGTTTGAATTTCAATGTGCTTGCCATCCACTGCTCCATAACATTCAGGAAAGTTCCATTTACCTCTAAAACCACTCTGTCTTTCCATGCCTCTTAAGACGTAGGTGCCCATAAAGAGTGTGTAGCTGTATATTAATTACATCACTGTTGGTTTATAGTGTACATTGGAACTATATCTCATCTTTAATGCTTTGCAGGATAAAGCAGCTGAGGCACCAGAGCAGAAGAACCATGGCATCATATTACAAGCCTTGCAGCATAAGGCAGCTGAGGCACCTGAGCAGAAGAAACATGCCGTCCTGTTTTGTACCTTGCAGGATAAAGCAGCTACGTCACCTGAGCAGAAGAAACATGCTGTCCTATTTTGTACCTTGCAGAATAAAGCAGCTACGGCACCAGAACAGAAGAACCATGGCATCAGATTACAAGCCCTGCAGGATAAAGCAACCAAGGCACCAGGGCATAAAGACCATGGCATCAGATTACAAGCCCTGCAGGATAAAGCAACCAAGGCACCAGGGCATAAAGACCATGGCATCATCTTACAAGCCCTGCAGGATAAAGTAACCATGGCACCAGGGCATACAGACCATGGCATCAGATTACAAGCCCTGCAGGATAAAGCAACCAAGGCACCAGAGCATAAAGACCATGGCATTAGATTACAAGCCCTGCAGGATAAAGCAACCAAGGCACCAGGGCATAAAGACCATGGCATCAGATTACAAGCCCTGCAGGATAAAGCAACCAAGGCACCAGGGCATACAGACCATGGCATCAGATTACAAGCCCTGCAGGATAAAGCAACCAAGGCACCAGGGCATAAAGACCATGGCATCAGATTACAAGCCCTGCAGGATAAAGCAACCAAGGCACCAGAGCATACAGACCATGGCATCAGATTACAAGCCCTGCAGGATAAAGCAACCAAGGCACCAGGGCATAAAGACCATGGCATTAGATTACAAGCCCTGCAGGATAAAGCAACCAAGGCACCAGGGCATAAAGACCATGGCATTAGATTACAAGCCTTGCAGGATAAAGCAATCAAGGCACTAGAGCATAAAGACCATGGCGTCAAATTTCGTTCCTCGCAAGATAAAGGAGATCATTCACCAGAGCGGAAGAACCATAGCATCATATTACAAGCCTTGCAGGATAAAGCAACTAAGGGAACAGAGCATAAAGACCATGGCATCATATTTCGTGTTTTGCAGGTTAAACCAGCTGCAGCACCAGAGCAGATGAACCATAGCATTCAGAGCGATACAGAAAGTGAGTCTACCCTTTCTGCGCACTCCCCTCTACCTGCAGACATTCATGGGACATCTTTGCAGCAAGAAGGATCTAGCAAACTAATCAGTGAAATAGCAGCAGCCTTAAAGGAGCTTAAAGAGCTAAATAAAGCCACCAATAATCCTAAACTAGTCGATGATGTGTGTGAAACATTTGGAAGACACATTGTAGCTCAGTTAAAAAAACTAAACCCTGAAAACTGCATCATGGCTCAGGAGGACATACAGCAGGTGTTGATGAAGTACAGGCGCGCAGAACTCTCATCCAATAACTCGGGTTCTGCGCCACCTTGAGTTTCTCCCCGGCCCATTCCAGTCAGTAAATAATCATGGGTCCTATAGCAACTCCTTCAGTTTCTCCTGCCCATCACTTTGTCACTCTTATTCAACACCTCTTCCATATCCAAACACTGAAAATTCACAAGATTCATGACCATGTCTACTGCCACTGGAAGTTTCGGTGAGTTTGGTGATGATTAAAAGTAAAAGTAATTCTGTAATTATTTGTTAAATTTCATTACTTGTATAAATTGTGAAAGCAACATGTATTTACTAATTTCAATGAAATTATATATATATATATTTTTTTATGCACGAGAACAGGATTTTTTAGCAGTAAGAATAAGCTTTGCAGTAAATTTGTATACATATGTTTCCATGAAAGTATGTAGTTATTTTTCTGTGCTAGAGTGCAAAACTATTTTGTAACATATAAACATGATGGTAAAATATAGTATATATACCATCAATTATAAGGATGAGTGTAACAGTTAAAAACTTATTTAATTTTCCTTACAGTCATATGTTCTTGAAACTTGTAAATTGTCACATACTTCAGGGATTAGCTTAGAAATTGCAGCAACTGAAACCTGAAACTGATGCTGTAGATTCATGAAAGAATATCCCACTGCTAGATTTACAGGATCAAGAAATTCACTGTGAACACCATTGATAACATTAAAGGAAGAACAGTACACTCCCCAAGATTTAGAGGATCAAGGAATTCACTGTGAACACCATTGATAACATTAAAGGAAGAACAGTACACTCCCCAAGATTTAGAGGATCAAGGAGTTCACTGTGAACACCATTGATAACATTAAAAGAACAGTACACTCCCCAAGATTTACAGGATCAAGGAATTCACTGTGAACACCATTGATAACATTAAAGGAAGAATAGTACACTCCCCAAGTAAAATGCACCCAACTAACAAGTGCCCCAAGGATCAGACATACAAATATGCTCGGAATGCAATGACTAAGGACACTTTGGTACACATGCTCAAGTAACTCCAGAAAATGCATGTAGGCACTGCGGTGGGAATGACTGCACACTAGCCTTGCAGTGCCCTATGCAAAAAGCTTACTAAGGAAACACTCATTAGAACTCGACTGACCCCCTCTTTAACCTCTAGAAATTGTTAATGTGAGAAGCGATAGTCTTATAATACCAACTCCGTGCCGTCTTGTTATGTCATATTAGCCAACCATCTGACCATCTTAATGAAAATCATCAGCTGGAGTTTTGGTTGGAGACATCGCACAGTTTTTGGATGGGGCGTGTCTCCACCCAGGTAAGAAATCCAGGTAAGGGACAAAAATGGCGCCCAGCAGCTCATGTCGGTGCTCTCTCTATCACGGACTGGCCCGGACTTTGGAGTGGTACAGGGAAAAGGAAGCCCCGCAGTGTGTCAGCTGGTATGATGGAAGCCTGGGTGGTGATCTTCTCTTCCAAGCTCGAGCGCAGTGTATGAATGTGAATGCAAGAAATTACAGGTGGTCTGAGTCTCGCAGCAAAGTGTGTCAGATGTGTGACAGGGGTGTGGATGAAACTGTCGTGCATGTGGTGTGCGGGAGGTACCGGAGAGAAAGGACGGAGATGATGAGGGTGGCACTGAGTGAGATGGGCTGGGATGTGAATGGGAGGATTGCAAGGACAGAGAGAGAATGGATGCTGCTGCTGCTGGGACTGAGTGAAGCAAATGATAGGATTATAGAAGCCATGAAGGGTTTTCTGATAAAGATGTGGTGTGCAAGAAATAGGGAATTGGAAGATATGTAATGGATACTGCTTGTGTTGTTTTATTTTTACCGTAACAGGCCTCTATGTACCGTTGGCTGCTATGTACCACCGGCTGCTATGTACCATCCCTGGCTGCTATGTACCATCCATGGCTGCTATGTACCATGATTATAGCTATGTAACATTATTAATATAATTAATAATAATGTTTATTTGCTCGCCACGGAAATAGAGAATAGAGCAAATAGAGCTCTGCTCATTATTTGCTTCGAAAAGGGCAACTTGGGAACTCCAGTGGATCTACTCACTGTTTGCTTCGAAACTCCAGTGAACTTGCTCAGTATTTGCTTCCTAACTTCAGTTATCCTTTTTATACTACCATGGCATCAGCACTTTTCCTTTGGTCAGGATGTGGATTGTGTGTTTGCCCTTGACAGGAAGCCCTTATCTGTGACGGATGCAACAAGTGCTTCCACCGCTTATGTGGTACAGCAATTTCACAGCAAATAGTATTATTGTATGCAGTTTTAATATGTTTATGCTTTTGTGTTATCTTTTAATGAAGTTTCATTACTTTTATATCATGTGTTGTTATTTTTTGCTTATAATCAATATGTTATCTTCCTACTAGGTATCTGGTACATAACAGCCTTGTTTGGTACATATAAGCCAAAGCAGTGGTACATAGGAGCCGGTACATAGCAGCCCAACAATGGTACATATAAGCCAAAGCAGTGGTACATAGGAGCCGGTACATAGCAGCCGACGGTACATAGCAGCTAGCATTCATTTTTACAGGGTGTGCCGATACGAAGGCCTGACTCTCCAACGGGTCACCTGTACAGCAAGAGCAAGAGCCAATGTTTACTAACACAGCCCGTCGTGTAAACAGACAGGGCGTCCGCGGCTGTCCGGCGAGATGGCAGCAAAGTTACAAGGCCAGCTACGCTTACGATTGGCAAAGTTCCGGGCTGAGATGGACACCATCGCCTGGTCACTGCTGCACGGCGAGTACCCGCTGGGCATGACGATCAATCAGAAGAGAAACCTGAGGAGACAAATGTTAAGCTTCAGGGTGATAGGTAAGCGTTTTACACACCGTCAAGGAAACGCAGTGAATGAAATGGACAAAAAAATTCATGGTTTCCTTATCAATAATGGAATAATACACTTGTGTGCACCGACAGTTACCTAGCCAGGCGTCTTTTCCAGAAAATAAAAGCAGGGAAAATATGGATCTTGAGAGGTTTTGTGTGTGCAAAAGAATAGATTTTTCAAGGCCTGATGCATTTCATGTAAAATGATTATTATTGTGAGCAACTGATAAGTCTTCAGGAAGGTCGACATGACAACTATTGCACAGGAGTTGTTGGGGCTGCATTGGTGCTGCATAATGGCTACCCTTTTGAGGCACATCTTTTTACCCAGGGTACCCCAATGTTACCCATAAGGTGCTCCAAGCTGTGCTAAACTGTTTTTTTTCCTCAGTGAACATGGCATTAGCTTTTTAACCTCAGATATCCCTGATAGCAAACTGTATCCCAATATTTGTTGGGGTGTAAAGACAGTTTGCAATCAGAGATGATCAGGATAAAAACGTTTCATGTTCGTTAGGTTCATCAGGGTAATGGCACGTAACACCACGTTTTACTGTACTAGTTATGTTGGCAGCATACTCAAGCAAACTGGTACTAAAAGAGATGGGGATTTATTTCTTTGTATTTTATTTGGGCAACAGGTGACTGGTCAGGGTAGGTTAGGCCAGGTGTCAGGTCAGGCTAAGTTAGGGTTGGTTTGGTTAAAACTATACAATTGAGGTGATATTTCATTTTTGATGCATGGAGTGCACTTCCTTAATTATCTTAAAATCGAATCCGTCACACTATAAAGAAACACCTGAAACCATACACTAAAGTTCATGGTGTAAATATTTTTTTGAAACAAGTTTTTGTTCATGTTTCCTGAAGTTCCTCTTCTGTTACAGATGGGAAGTTATATTATCGAAAGAGGGATTGTTGGGTGGAGGTTCTTACTACAGTGGAACAAGTGAATGAGGTCATGCAACTTCACCATGTGACAGATGGGAAACATAGGGGTATTGTCAACACAAGGAAAATGATTTCTGCCAAATACTATTGGTCTAACATGACGGAGGATATTACGGGCTATGTAAGTAAACAATTTCTTCAAACAACTGAAAGCCATACCATTGAACTTAGTTAATATATTATTGCAATCTAATAATTTAAAAGTGAAGACTTAAGTTATATAAAAAAAGTTCACTAAAAATAATCAACAATATTAACCCTTTCCATACGTGATGCAGATGTCGGCGTCACAGATTAGAAAGGGTTAAGAGGAAATGGAAAAGGATTAATCCTCTTCTGAACCTCTTAATCCTCTTCTAAACCTCTTAATCCTCTTCCATTTCCTCTTAAGAGGTTTAGAAGAAAATTAAGAGGAAATGGAAGAGGATTAAGAGGTTTAGAATTGGATTAAACCTTTCTATATGGTGACACTGACATCGGCGTCACCGTATTGAAGGGGTTAATCTATCTTCCTTAACTATCATGATCAAGTACATAATATTCTTGACATGGATGTGGTAATAGGCATTTACCATTAGTAATATCAACACCCACCAATACAGTACAGTAACTTTCAGCTTGAACTACAAAATCATTCCTATGTCCTCATGGTTTCCTTACCACTTCAGTTGTTGATCTGTCCTCCATCTTGTTAGTGGTTATGTCTATTAATTTAATTCTTTAGGAAAGGAAGTGTAACCCTACCTATCCTTATGTTCACTAATTATGTTGAATGTATTGCAGATATCAACTTGCTCGACGTGCCAGTCACGTGAAGCTGCTGGGACACACGTTTATTTCCAGGGTCAACAAGAACAGGATCAACAAGAAGTGCCTCCCCCGATGGATGCTGTGGCTGTGCCTCACCCGATGGATGCTGTGGCTGTGCCTCACCCGATGGATGCTGTGGCTGTGCCTCACCCGATGGATGTTGTGGCTGTGGATCTGAATGGTAAGTGCTTTTGTGCACTCATTCACATAAAAATAAAGGAAAGTATGGAATAATGGGCCAAATCCTGCAACATATGTTTCTATACTAAACATTCCTGGCCTATCCTTAGCTCAGAATCTTAACTGAAAACTCCATATCTCATCTCTTGGGCAATCAGCCTCCTCGAAATTAGACGTTCAGACTCGTCTCCGCCACTTTTTTTTCCCCTCCTAGATGTCCATATACAAGGGGCTTGTGGTCCTCACATGGGGTCTGTATCTCTTGTAGAGACTCCACACACAGACAGCCCTTTAGGACAGAGTGGAGTCAAAGGCTCTTTGTGTCATCAACTCCCCTCTTCTTACTGACATCAGTTGCAGGACAGGTATTGAGAAGAAGAGCACACATTTCTTATTTTTTGCTAACTTGTTATGTTTTTTACTTTCAGAAATGCCTGAAGATTGGTCTGAGGAAGACACATACAAGTTTGTGATGCTATATAAGGAGCATGAGTGTTTGTGGAACATGCATGGTAGAACATTCCAGGTCAGGAAGGCAAGACAGAGAGCTCTCAATGACATACGTGTGAAAATGGAAATGAATAACTTTGGGATATATGATGTCAAACAGAAAATTAGAAGCTTAAGGGTAACATTACAGCAAGAACTGAATAAAGTAAAAAAATCTGAAGAATCAGGTGCTGGCACACGAGATGTGTACAAGCCTGCAATGAAATGGTTTCCAATAATGAAAGACCTCATGGATCACGGACAAAAGAGACGAAAGTCTCTCAAAAAATTGGTAAGTACATTATTTATAATAAGAGGTGGGCTATATTATATGCTAACATAATATTGGTATTATTTGACGATGATGATATATGACATCGAGATCAAGTTCAGGATCAGATCAGATCTGTACCATTGTTTTGAATGCCGGCTTAACGAGGTTCTATTGTACTAACCAAAATTGGTTTGTTTATTAATACAAATACATAAGAAAAAAATTAAAATTCTCAAAAATTCCCAAAGCTCCTGGGCCCTGAAAATTCCTGGAAACTTTCCTTGGAAAGTTTCTACTTTTCCAGAAACTTTCCCACCCTTTACAACCCTACACTACATAGTCCTGTAGTTGGTGATCTCCAAATTCCATGCATCCTTTCACCTGTGGTAGTATCATCTACACCTACACAACCGTGTGGTAAATACTCGTGATCTGCATTGCATCTCGACCAGCTGTGCAGAGCACTACGTGCTGCACGCACTACTTTATCTATGGTATGAACATTGCATGCAATGGGTCTTTCATCATCATCATTTTGTTTAACGTCAGTTTTCACACTTCCTGGGCGGTTGGACGCTTTATGGCTCTCCTCCATTTTACTCTGTCTTATGCCTGATGCTCATCCAATCCCATCAATGCCAAGTCTTCCTGTATACACCTTCTCCACGTTTTTCTAGGTCTACCAACTGGTCTCCTTCCTTCTACTTCTAATCTCTCCAAATACCCCAGCACTGTATCCTCCCCTGCTCTCTTTACATGTCCAAGCCATTGGAGTCTTTCCCTACTGACCACTGTTTCCAGGTCCTCTACTCCACATCTGTTAGCTACATCTGCACTGGACATCCTATCTTGCCACCTGATCCCCACCATATACCTCAGGTCTTTTAAATATTTGGAGTCTACTGACTAAAATCCCAAAAGCATTTTCCATAATTTGCCTGGCTCTAGACGATCCACAGTTAAAGACTTTTTCTTAGTTTTAATTCATTCCTGAGTAAGGCTTCATCAAAAAAATTTCAGCGGGAAAGAATCGTCCCCTACAGTGATACCTCCATTTGGAAGGAAGTTGTTTTGTAGCCTCTGAAACCGAGAACACTTGGAAAAAACTCCATCAGATAGAGATCCATTACATCCAATATCAATATACCTAGGCCATCTAATTAATGCTGTTGCTTTCCTAGTAATTGTAGAAGGTGCTGCTGATATTAGGAGAGGTTTGAATTTCAATGTGCTTGCCATCCACTGCTCCATAACATTCAGGAAAGTTCCATTTACCTCTAAAACCACTCTCTGTGTTTCCATGCCTCTTAAGACGTAGGTGCCCATAAAGAGTGTGTAGCTGTATATTAATTACATCATTGTTAGTTTATAGTGTACATTGGAACTATATCTCATCTTTAATGCTTTGCAGGATAAAGCAGCTGAGGCACCAGAGCAGAAGAACCATGGCATCATATTACAAGCCTTGCAGCATAAGGCAGCTGAGGCACCAGAGCAGAAGAAACATGCCATCCTACTTTATACCTTGCAGGATAAAACAGCTAATGCACCAGAACAGAAGAACCATGCCATGATACTTAGTGGCTTGCAGGATAAAGCAGCTAAGGCACCAGAATGGAAAGACTGTGGCATTCAAAACGATACAGAAAGTGATTCTACCCTTTCTGCGCACTCCCCTCTACCTGCAGACATTAATGGGAATTCAAATCCAGTTGTGTCTATGCAGCAAGAAGGATCTAGCAAACCAATCAGTGAAATAGTAGCAGCCTTAAAGGAGCTTAAAGAGCTAAATAAAGCCATCAATAATCCTAAACTAGTCGATGATGAGTGTGAAACATTTGGAAGACACATCGCAGCTCAGTTAAAAAAACTAAACCCTGAAAACTGCATCATGGCTCAGGAGGACATACAGCAGGTGTTGACGAGGTACAGGCGCGCAGAACTCTCATCCAACAACTCGGGTTCTGCGCCACCTTGAGTTTCTCCCCGGCCCATTCCAGTCAGTAAATAATCATGGGTCCTATAGCAACTCCTTCAGTTTCTCCTGCC
>NC_066574.1:6567514-6642514 GCF_024679095.1 Eriocheir sinensis | reverse complement strand
TTAAGAGGAAAAAAAAAATTGTTAGTTAGTTTGTTGGTTGTTCAGTGTGCGTGTGTGTGTGTGTGTGTGTGTGTGTGTGTGTGTGTGTGTGTGTGTGTGTGTGTGTGAAATGATCGGCCATTGTTTGTCATCTTAAGGTAAAGAGGAAACAAAAAGATTAAATGACCAGAATGACTCAAGGTATAACGTAATCAAGTGCAATAGTCTCTCTCTCTCTCTCTCTCTCTCTCTCTCTCTCTCTCTCTCTCTCTCTCTCTCTCTCTCTCTCTCTCTCTCTCTCTCTCTTCTGGTCCATTGACCCCATCTTTTCCCTTTCTGATTATTTTCATCTCTCTCTCTCTCTCTCTCTCTCTCTCTCTCTCTCTCTCTCTCTCTCTCTCTCTCTCTCTCTCAGGGACTCGCGCTGCACCTCCGTGGTAAAAATATCGTCTCTGACACATTCCTTGGTGTTAGGGGGCAGGGGGGGTAGGGTAGTAGAGGAGTAAGTGGGGCGGGGAGGGATGTCTGCTGGGCGTGGACTGTGTGTGTGTGTGTGTGTGTGTGTGTGTGTGTGTGTGTGTGCGTGTGTGTGTGTGTGTAGTTTGTGGGGTAGGTAGATTGGTAGGAACAAAAGGAAAAAAGAAAAAGAAAGAAAGAAAGAAAGATTGGAAGGAAGAAAGGAAGGAAGGAAGGAAGGGAGGAATGCAGATAGGAAGGAAGAAAGGAAGGTAGGAAAGGGAGGAATTAATTATCTAAAGAAGGCAGGAAAGAAAAAAAATAAGGTAGGTAGGAAGATACATAAATAGATAGATAGGTAGAGAGATAGGCAGGGAAGTAGGAGAGCAGGTAGGCATATAGATACAAGCACAGGTAGGTAGATCTTACACAGCCTCTTATAAGACTCTAAGGGATGTGTACTTTTATGATTGTCTAACTGTGTCTCTGTGTGTCTTTGTGTGTCTGAGGGAGCAGCGGCGTGTGTCATGTCATGGGTGAAGTTGGGATGGGGTGAAGTTGGGATGGTGAAGTTGGAATGTGGTGAAGTTGGGATGTGGTGAAGTTGGGATGTGGTGAAGTTGGGATGGGGTGAAGTTGGGATGGGGTGAAGTTGGAATGTGGTGAAGTTGGGATGTGGTGAAGTTGAGATGTGGTGAAGTTGGGATGTGGTGAAGTTGGGATGTGGTGAAGTTGGGATGTGGTGAAGTTGGGATGGGGTGAAGTTGGGATGGGGTAAAGTTGGGATGTGGTGAAGTTAGGTATGTGGTGAAGTTGGGATGTGGTGAAGTTGGGATGGGGTGAAGTTGGGATGGGGTAAAGTTGGGATGTGGTGAAGTTAGGTATGTGGTGAAGTTGGGATGTGGTGAAGTTGGGATGTGTTGAAGTTTGGATGGGGTAAAGTTGGGATGTGGTGAAGTTAGGTATGTGGTGAAGTTGGGATGTGGTGAAGTTGGGATGGGGTGAAGTTGGGATGGGGTGAAGTTGGGATGGGGTGAAGTTGGGGTGAGTTGAAGTTGAGATGTGGTGAAGTTGGGATGTGGTGAAGTTGGGGTGAGGTGAAGCTGAGATGCGGTGGAATTGACATATGGTTGAGATATGGTTTAATTGAAATATGGTTGAGATTATGCTTGTTGAAATGTTGTTCAGAAGAGATTGTTATATTTTCGATTTTTAGCTGTTTTATTGAACCATTCAGAACTATTAAATTTTCACCAAGTACTTTTTTTCAATGCTTCAAGGCCTATAAACTGAGTTGCTGTGATTTTTATATATAATAATGTGGCCATTGAGTAATTAAATATCTATCTTGCTATGGGTGTGTGGTGGCGAGGATGTGGTACGGTTAGTGGCGTGGTTAAGATGTGGTACGTGATAGGGAGGTAGTGAATATGTGGTTAGATTAGTGGTGTGGTCAGGATGTAGTGTATGTTAATGGTGTGGTTAGGAACTTAGGATGTCATTAGATTAGTGGAATGGTGAAGATGTGGTTAGATTAGTGCTGTGGATAGGATATGATGTGTGAGGTTGAGGTGGTAAAGATGTGGTTAGATTAGTGGTATGATGAAGATGTGACGTATGTTAGTGGTGTAGGTTTGTGGTGTGGCTTCAATGTGGTGTGAGACTGATGGTGAGGTGTCGAAGGTGTGTCCCTGGGCTACGAAATATTCAGGGGATGAGTTTACAGTATTACCTAACTAGTCCATCCATGTCGAAATTATTGTTAAGTGACTCAGAAGTGTTGCCAAGAAGAGCATACAAAGCCACGCGGATGTCGCAGAGATACTAACAAAAATTTTCCTGGTTTCAATTGTGTCACCTTTACCAGTGTCCTTTTTCTCCTTGTGACATTCATCAACCATTTCTGTCGATATACCATTTATTCTGGAGTGTGGCTAAGGGTGTGGCCAGGAGGGACTGTAGTATACAAGAGGTGTGGTGGCGTCTCCTGGCGAACTACTGATAGGAACATATACTGACATTTCGGGACTAACACACCCACGTTTGATAAGGCTTTCGTGGAGGTTGTCGCGTTAATAGTATTTCCATGGGTAGTTTTATGAACCATCCCAACTTCACCACATCCCAACTTCACCACATCCCAATTTCATCACATCCCAATTTCACCACATCCCAACTTCACCACATCCCAGCTTCACCACATCCCAATTTCACCACATCCCAATTTCATCACATCCCAACTTCACCACATCCCAATTTCATCACATCCCAACTAGACCACATCCTAACCACCACATCCCAATTTCACCACATCCCAATTTCACCACATCCCAATTTCACCAATTTCGACGAGGCTTTTGCACCATGAACGCGAAAAAAACCTTCATGAGAACCCGTTTAATCATCTTTGTGGTCTTTGAAAAATATTTGTTTAGGAACCGCAAGCCTTACTAATGCAACTCTACGGAAACTAAACCACTAACAAAAGACAGACTTGATTGACTGTTTGTGGTTGAGTACTATGACCCGATGACTGTGACCCGACGACTCTGATTCACACTCGTTTCCCGCTAACTGGACCTGAATGTGGCGGTGATTGAGACCCGCCGCCTGGGAGCCATTGATGTCACCCTGTGCTTCCCTGGTGTGGCCCACTGATTGTGCCCGATTGTAATACATTGACGTGAACCCGTGATTGCGACGCGAGGGAGGAGGAAGGGGGTGATGGGGAAGGATGGGGAAACGGGTGGAGGAGGAGGATGGGGAGAAGGTAAAAGGGTTGAGGAGAAGGACAATGCGAGTAGAAAGAGGAGATTGGGAAGGAAGAAGAGGAAGAGGAGAAGGAGGACACCGGAAGTAGGAAGAGAAGAAGGAAGAAGAGGAGGAAGAGAAGGATGGAGAGAACGGGAAGGAGAAGAGGAAGGGGGCAACGGAAGTAGAAAGAGGAGGAGGAGGAAAAGGAGGAGGAGGAGGAGAAAGAAGAGAAGGATGGAGAGAACGAGAGGGAGAAGAGGAAGAGGGCAACGGAGGTAGAAAAAGGAGGAGGAGGAGGAGGAGGAGGAGGATGGGGGCAACAGGAGATGGAGGCCGGGAATAAAATAGAACCCCAAGCCATACCTTTCCTCACTTAAAAAGAAGACGGGCGATCCAGAGAGCATTGGATCCCAAGTCTTCATATGCAAATTCCAAGAGGAAGGATTTTTGACGGGCACGTGATCCCGAACCCACGACGTCCTCTTCCTCCTCTTCTCCCTCCTCCTCCTCCTCCTTCTCCTCTACCACCAAGAACTTCACGTATTTCCTGTATTTCCTTTTATTTCCCTTCTTTGACCGCACACGTGTTTGGGAAGAGGCGGAGACGGCGGTGGTGAGGGCGGCGCAAGGGAAGGGGGGTGGAGGGAAGGGGTGGAAAAGGGCGTGTGAGTGCGTGTGTGTGTGTGTGTGCAGTGGAGTAGACGAATGGCAACTCCCCCCTCCTTCCCCTCCTCCCCACTTCGTATGCCACGCCACTGTTACCACGCCCCCCCCCACCCTGGAAAACCCCATTAACAACCCCCATCTGCTTTGCTATTGATAGAAATGAATGGGGGTCTGTTTTATCACCCCTTAATTGGGTACACTGCGTTAACTTCATCAAATTCGTGGTTTTGGAGGGACTTTTTATCGTTTAGTTTCCCCGGTGCCATGTTCCCGAGGTGGTAACACTGCAGGGGAGGAAGGGGAAGGGCCAAAGCGGCACTGGCTGGCACGAGTCAGTCACCCACCAACGCTGAGTGAGGATATACGTCTGCCCCGCGTTCCTCCCGCCGACTGGTACCCCGCCTTTAGTGCCTCACCCACGCCCCCGCACGCCCATGGTCACCCGCCCACCCACGCACCCACGCCCACGCCCATGTCACTTGAGTTCATTCCGCAGGTTTTCATGACATGCTTACATTTGCCTTAGAAACCACCCACTTTTATATTTTTTTCCTTCTTTCCAAACACACTCACTCACACCCACCCACCCACACACCCACACCCACACCCACACTTCCCACTCCCCACACATACGTATAAACAAACAAACACTTAACTAATTGGCGAGTGTTTTCCCACGCCCTCTCATTTTCTCTCACGCCCTCCTCCTCCTCCTCCTCCTCCTCTAACACTCGGTCTCAAGTCAAACAAACCAGACGCAGAAAAAGAAGACGAAACAAAAGAGACGTGACTTTAAACCGCCAATCATGAAGGAAGGAAGGATGGAAGGAAGGGGCCGTGACAGAACAAGCTTGGAAGAAAGAAAACCAGGAAGATAAAAGCATAAGAACGTCAAGATTAAGATTAAGAACAAAGGAGCAGGAAAAGAGAAAAAAAAATCACGAGGCGCTTCAATATAAATCTTGGAAACTTTTGATATTAAAAAAAATTGGAGGATCGCTACCAACCAAGACTTCGTTCAAACCACCACCACCACCACTACTACTACTACTGCTACTACTACTGCTTCTCCTGCTGTTTTTTGGGGTATAGTTCGTATGTGTGTGTGTGTGTGTGTGTGTGTGTGTGTGTGTGTGTGTGTAAAGCTAAAGACGGTGAACAAACGGAGTAACAAAAATAATAGTAATAAAAAAAAAAGACGGATGTGACTTGGGAGAATCGAACGGTGAGCGGAAGAGGTGGAGGACGAGGACGAGAACCAGTGTGCCAAGTGTGACTCCGAGTGTGACGATGACTGACTGTGACGCTTCTTAAGGGTGGAAATGACGAGTGACTGAGTGATGAATGTGATGGTGACGATGATGACGATGATGATGATGATGGCCACGAAGATGATTTTTTTTTTTTTACAACAAAGGAGACAGCTCAAGGGCACAAGAAAAGCAAACAATAATAAAAAAAAGCCCGCTACTCGCTGCTCACAAAAAGAATCCATACTAAATACTTATACCTAAAAGAGAATGGTGTTTTATGTCTTTTTTTATAATTCATCTTTTTTTTTACAATTGAGAAAGAAAAAAACAACAACAACTAGAGGTTATAATCATGCCGCAGTTGCTTTCCTTTAATTTCCTTTTCTCTGCTGTGGTGTGTCAAGTCATGATATATTTTCACTTCTTTATAAACGTTAAAATTTCGATTCGTAAAACCAAACGAACAAACGAAAAACTTATTACGGCGCGTGAAATTTTCTTCGGCTTCGGTTGGATAAAAAAAAAAAGTTGTTGGAGGGAAAAAAATAAATGCGGCAATTGGTTTATCTCCACCGTACACACACGCACACACACACACACACACACACCTCCCCCCCCCTCCCCCCACACACCAAACCTAATTCTTCTTTCCTAATGTAGTTACTGTATTTTCGAGTCTTGTATGACAGGGACACGACAACACAGCTTTGAAGGCTAAAGTTATGATTGTATATATGAAAAAAAAAAAACTATAGTTGACCATCACGTTAGGATAGGACGAAGGGAAGGAAGAGGAAGGCCGATGGGAAGTGTAGAGTGTGTGTGTGTGTGTGTGTGTGTGTGTGTGTGTGTGTGTGTGTGTGTGTTTTCTTGACTGTGTGTGTGCTTGAATGTGTTTGTTAGATAGTGAGTCA
Source organism: Eriocheir sinensis (assembly GCF_024679095.1). Classification (NCBI taxonomy): domain Eukaryota; kingdom Metazoa; phylum Arthropoda; class Malacostraca; order Decapoda; family Varunidae; genus Eriocheir; species Eriocheir sinensis. The sequence continues at coordinate 6,636,492 of NC_066574.1, read as the reverse complement.
AGTTTATTTTAAGTGTGTGTGTGTGTGTGTGTGTGTGTGTGTGTGTGTGTGTGTGTGTGTGTGTGTGTGTGTGTGTAAAAAAAAAATCGAAAACCTCACAAACTTCGAAATAACACTAGGCAACAGTCACTTCCTATCGATTTTCTTGTCAGTTCATTTAAAAGTTATGTAAATGAATCTGCTTTCACGTATATTCACATTTAATAACAACGCAAATCATGCACGCTCGCCTCCATTACACACAGATAGAATCCAAGCTATGAATAATGCATTTAGCGGCCGTGGTGGCGGTGGGGCAGGCGATGGCATTTTAATTGCTCTTTTTTAACAGATGCTGCAACATTTTAAAGCATTTGACAAGGTTCGATTCAGCGGGCGTCGAGGTGCGTCGTTGGAGCGGCCGGGGTGTGAATGCGAGTTTTGGAAAGTTTCGTTTAGTCGGCGCAACATCTGTGGTCATATGCCGGAGAGAGACAGGAGGGGAAGGAATTATAGGAGAAGGGAACAGACCCCAGGAGACGGGACACAAACCCCGATTAATACCTGGTACCCATTCACTGCTGGGTGGACAGGGGCGTAGGGTATCGGAAAAGCCGCCCAAATTTTTCCACTCCGCCCAGGTGTGAATGCGAGGCTGTGGCTGATGGTGACAGTGACGGTGTATTAGTTCGTCTATTGTTTCTGCTCCGCCGTGTGTGTGTGTGTGTGTGTGTGTGTGTGTGTGTGTGTGTGTGTTGGTGTGGCGGTAGTGGTAGGGTGATTCTGTAATTAAATTTAGCGTTCGCACCGAAAATTAGAACTTGTCAATGATTCGTTTAAACCTAACTAAAGTTTGTCATGTATGATTTGGTGTGTGTGTGTGTGTGTGTGTGTGTGTGTGTGTGTGTGTGTGTGTGTTTACCTATTTGTATTTACCTATTTGTAGTCTGCCGGGCCCGATCTAAGCTCTAATAGTCCCGTCTCCATATCTACATTTATCCAGTCTTTCCTTCATTTGTTGGACACTGTTCGCCTCCACCACCTTTTCCACGTGTTAACACTTCTATGTGGAAAACTATACTTTTTTAAGTCATTCAAACAGGTTCCTTTATTAAGTTTCTTCCCATGTCCTCTCAGCCCCTGCGTTCTCGCAGTTAAGAAGAGATCATCTCTATCCACCTCATCAAACTTATTTACCAACTTATACAGCGTGATCAGATCTCTTCTCTCCCGTCTTTGTTCCAGTGTCATCAAGTCCATCTCCTTTCAATCTGTCTTCATACGTCATATTCGAGAGTTCTGGGACCTTTTAGTTGCAATGCTCTGTATCCTTTCCAACTTTCTGATATCCTTCTTTTCGTGAGGCGACCACACACCTGCAGCATATTCAAGCTTTGGTCTCATCATTGTTGTTATTATTTTCTTCATCATTTCTTTGTCCACAAAATGGAATGACACCCTTATTATTTTGCATCATCCTGTAGGTTTCTCCAAACAGCTTGTTTATGTGCTTTTCTGGGGATAGTGTGTCGTGCATCGTTACTCCCAAATCTTTTTCTTCATGTACCACTTTTAAGTTTAAGTTTTCCTTGGTATTTTTTTTACTTTTCCCCATTTCCATAATATGGCATTTGTTTGCATTATATTCCATCTCTCATAACTGTCTCCATCTCTCTGTCCAGGTCTCTTTGCAGCTCCTCACAATCTTCCTCCTCCTCACTTTTCTTATCAACTTTGCATCATCTGCAAAAAGGCTCATATAACTTTTTTATACCCTTTGGCATATCGTTTATATATATTATGAACATTATTGGTGCCAGAACTGAGCCTTGGGGAACTCCACTCTCTACTCTCCTCCAATTTGATTTCTCCTCTCTAATCACTGTCCTCATTTCTCTTCCCGTTAAGTAATCCTTCATCCACTCGATAACCTTTCTGTCCATTCCTCCCCACTGCTGTAGTTCGAGATTAACCTTTTGTTCTGAACCTTGTCAAAAGCTTTTTTCAAATCGAGATATACACATTCAGCCCACCCTTCTCCCTCTTGCACCACGTCTATTGCTCTTGAGTAGAAACAGAGCAAGTTAGTGACACACGATTTCTCTTTTCTAAATCCAAACCGTCCTTCATTTTTCATGTTTTCCTTTTCTAAATTTTCGACCCATTGTTTTTTTATTATACTTTCACAAATCTTGCACATTACACTAAAGAAACTGGTCTATAACTTAACCAAACCAAACCAAGCCAAACCTAACCAAAACCTGACCAAAACTAACCTAACTTTTTTTCTCGCTAACGGTCCTTTTCTTTTTTTTGTTAGTTTTTCTTTTTCCCCTTGAGCTGCCTCCCTTGCTGAAAAAGAAACCTAACCTAACCACGAAGAGGCTCATCACTACATCCATCTCCCGTAAAAGTACCGAGAAACATTCCGCGTCACGCAGATTTACGCCAAACAAAGGAAGGGTGGCTGACAAAGGGGCGAGTGATTGACATGTGCAGCGTGCGGCGACTGTTGATAGGAAAGAGCTGTGGACACGCATTGCTAAGTCAGTCAGGCTGTGTGTGTGTGTGTGTGTGTGTAGGTTTATTCAATCCTTGGCTCGGTCCACTCTGGCAAGTTCGGACATTCTTGGCTCATGCGGACCACCTGATAATAATGTTTTACACACTTATCTAACGGACCTTATTATTATTATTATTATTATTGTTATTATTATTTCAGTGCGGTGAGGTAGTATCTTATATCAGTGACGCAACGTTAGTCAAGTTTGGGTTACACGGTTTGTTCGAGGTTCGTTGCTTCGAGACAAGGCTTCGAATCAATAGAGACAATGGATCGAATCGGCCAAATCCGTGTGTGGGCGGATGCAGGTGTCGATGATTTTGCAGTGTGTGTGTGTGTGTGTGTGTGTGTGTGTGTGTGTGTGTGTGTGTGTGTGTGTGTGAGAGAGGGGGGGGGGGGGGGAACACTGCCTGCTTCCTGACACACACCTCTGCGCTGCCACTCAACACAATGAACCGGAACATGTCTCGACTCTGGAAATGTTTCACTGTTTGTACGCTCGCTTGGCGCCAGATGGGGGTAGCGGTAGGGGTAGGGAGGGGGAGGGGGAGGGGTGGCGGTAGAGGGTGCTTGTGTTGCCTTCAGTGCCGTGGTTGTGTTTGTCTGTTTTTTCCTGCCCCGGACGAACCCAAAGTAGGTATACAGAATGAGAACAAGTACGGAGAAGTAACAAACACAAACCACGTCTATTCAAAACTCGCCTAAAATAGACATCGGTAGGTCATAAGAGGCGACTTGTGTAACCAACTCTATGGCGATGGCGAAGATAAAGTTTACATTGACAATACATGTAACTGATGCAAGGGTGATAAAATATAAGCGTGCGTGTAAACAGACCGGTACTTAAAACATTCCATCTTAGGGCGAAACTTCATAACATCACAAGCTTGGAAATACTCTAATTTATGTAAAGTTAATCATGGCGACCGAGGCAAACACGAAAAACAACAGACTGCGTGAAAACACAACGATAATTCAAACGTTTTTCCTCTATCTCAAAAACGAAAACTCATATCAATCATGCGAATACTCAAATTGCGCATATTCCCGGTAACCGAAAAAATAACCATGAATAACAACTGATAATGCGTGAAAATATATCGATAAATCAGACATACCTCACTCTCTTAGAAGCAAGAATTTGTAACCTTATCACCAAGCAAATATTCAAGCCTATCTCATGGTGACCGCAGCAAACATGAAAAACAAATGAGAGTGCCCGAAAATACATCGATAAGTCAAATGTTTTTTCCTCTATCTCAAAAACGAAAATTCATATCATAATCATGCGAATACCCAAATTACGCATATTGCCGGTAATAAGAACGAAAGATAGAGATATAGAGAACAAGAAATCATTAGCTACATCTGAGGAATGACAAGGTAATGATTCGTAACGTAAACAACTCGATTCGGACGCCAAGACGGATCGACCCTGGGACACAAGACTGACCGTGGCGCAAGAAGCCGAGAGGTCAACTTAATCTTTTTTTATATTCATTGCAAGCGGAAAAAAAAGACCAATAAACATTCGAAACATCCATTTATCGTAGTATTTATAGTATAGCGTGGTGGTATTTATTTAAAGAAGTACATAGTAGCATTTATTTATTCTAGGAGTGGTATTTTCTACTAGCCTACTTACTGGGATCATGGCTATTAATTAACTAGCCCTTGCACAGTCTCTCTCTCTCTCTCTCTCTCTCTCTCTCTCTCTCTCTCTCTCTCTCTCATATAACACAATCTTATCCACTAATATAAACTCCGTCATGGCATTCAGGCTACTCACTAACACCACCAGGGTCATACAACTACCCAGGGAAACCCCAACCACAACTCTCATATACGAAACCCTTATCAAATGAGTTAGCTATGAGAATATACCCCTCGCAGTCACCCCTCGCCAAGCCAAGCCAAGCCAAAGCTATCTCTCTGCTAACGTTGCTTCCTTATGCAATTTAGCCCTACCACACCTTGCTTACCGTTGACAGGTGTTCGCATACCTCGTGAACAGCCCACCACTAACATAGCTCCCGCGTAGAGGATAGAAGTAGTGTCGAGGCGAGGGCAGAGATAGCAAAGGTCAGCGACACTAATTTCAAAGCCTAGATTATTAAGTAGACATTTTATAGACACTCTGCTTGCTTGTTATGATCTACCTCTACATTTATCTACTTACCTATCTGACTATCTATCTATCTATCTATCGCCACAGTACTCATTTGTTACGATCTGTCTATCTCTTTTCATTTATCTATTTAGCGCTGTGACTATCTATCTATTTATCTCGCTACTGATCTATCTATCTATAAGGACATCAATCTATCGGCACTTTGCTTCTCTATCACAATCTATCTACCTCTTTATCGATCCATTTATCTATTTATCTACTTAGTTATCTGACAATCTATCTATCGCTATCCATCCGCACTACCAAAATTATTACCAGAAGATAATGGTCAACTCTAATCCATCAGCCCACTTCTCTTCACTAACACTTCCGCACGCTTCTCGCCTCTTCACTGCGACAAACAGACACACAGACACACAGACAGACAGACAGACAGACGCGCGGGGTTCCTTTTTTCGGCGGCCTTATAGGGAAGCCGTTGGAGAATGTGTGTGAAAAAAAGTAACTAACTTAATTGGCGTTCTGATAGATGTGATATATATTTTTTTGCTGTAATGGGAGAAAAATATAATTGACTCATGAAGCGTTGGCGTCTATTAGCTGGTGTTAAAACTGTGCTAATTAACCTATTGACGAGAGAGAGAGAGAGAGAGAGAGAGAGAGAGAGACAACGCAAAAAGCAAAAAAGCGGAGAAAAAAGAAAGGGAAAAAGAGAAAAGGAGAGAAAAGAAAAAAGAAAGAAAAGAAGCAAGAGAAAAAAATACAAAACAGATAGAAAAAGAAAGAAGAAAGAAAGAACAGATATGGAGAAAGAAAGAAAGAAAAAAAACCCAGACAGACATAAAAAAGAAAGACAGAGAACACAGAGACAGAAAGAAACATTGTAACGAATCATGAATATAAAAATAAATAAATAAACAAACAGAACTTACCACCTGATTTAACGAAGTGGTCGAATCATTCCTCCCCCCGTAAAAAAAAAAAAAAAAAAAAATTGCGTAATCAGTCTCATTATTACGTAAACAACAACAACAACAAAAAGCTAAAAACAAACAAAAAAAAAAAAAACATGAAAAAAACATGCGTCTATTCAGCTTCCATAAAAGGCCGCTAACGAGCTATTCAGAGAAGCACAAAAAAAAGGCATTAATAGGAGCGTTTTAGAGGTATACACAGAGGTGATCATGGCCCCTGTGCGCTCCCCCGTATCATCAGGAAAATAAAGAAATACACGTCGGTTTGTTTATTTTTTATTTTCATTTTTATTTTCATTTTTCTGCATCTTCTTCCTTCTTCCCTTCCCTTCCCTTTTATCTTTTTTTTTTCATCATCATCTTTCCTTCTTCCTCTCTTTTCCCTCCATTTCTCTCCTCTCCTTTTAATGTTTCCTCTTACTCTTCCTTCCCTTTCTTTCCTCTTTCTCTCTCTTTTTCCTCTTCCTTTTCTCCTTTTTTCTCCTCATTTTCCTGTTTTTTTTATTTATTTTTTTGTGTGTGTCGGAAGAGATTGACAAATAGATAGATAGATAGATAGATAGATAGACAGAGAGAGAGAGAGAGAGAGAGAGTTCCCTTCTTCCTTCTCTCTCTCTCTCCCCAGGTCCCTTAAAAAATGAAGGTAATAAACTTCCTACGAAAGCCTTCCATCATCACCCTTCTTCCCCTTCCTCCCTTTTTTTTTTTATCTCCCTTTGATTCCCACTTTATTTTTCCGCTTCCTCTTCAACTTCCCTTCCTTTCTCTCCCTTTCCTTCCCTTTCCTTTCTTTCTCTTTCTCTTCATTTCCCTCCCTTCCCCTTTCCTTTTTATTTTGGTTATCTTTCTTCCTTTCCTCTATTTTCGTTTTTTTTGCTCCTTCTCCCCTTCCTTCCCTTTCTTTCCCTTCCCTTTTCTCTTTTTCAATATCACTTTTCCTCCCCTTCTCTCCCTTCTACTTCCTGCTTTATCCATATTCTCCCTCCTTTTATCTCCCTTTCCTTCCTTCCCTTTCATTTTCCTGCTTCTTCCTAACCTTCCTTCCCTTTCTTTCCCTTCCCTTTTCTCTTTTTCATCCTCACCTTTCCTTCCCTTCTATCCCTTCATTTTCCTTCTTTATCCTCACCTTCCCTTCCTTTCTTTTCCTTTCCCTTCCTTTTCCTTTATTTTTCTGTTTCCTCTTCACTTTCCCTCCCTTTCCCTCTCTTTCTCTCCCTTCATTTTGCCTCTTCATATTCACTCTGCCTCCCTTTCCTTTCCTCCTTCCTTCCTTTCCTCTTGTTTTCTTCTCTCCTCCCCTCCTCCCTTCCTTTCTTTTTCCATGCATTTTCTCTTCTCCTCTTCTCCCCCTCTTTCTCGTTATCCCCTCTCCTTAATCCTCTTTTCTCTCCTCTCCTTTCCATCTTATTATTTTTTCTCTCATTCCTTCTTCCATATCTTCTCTTCCCTTTCTCCTTCTACATCCTTTTCTCCTCCTCCTCTTCCTCTTTCCTTCCTTTCCCATTCCTTTTATCCTCTTTTTTTTGCCTACCTTCCTTCCTCCCCCTTTTTCCCTTCTCTACTTCCTTTTCTCCATCTACTCCTTTTCCTCCCTATCCCTTCCTCCTCCTCCTCCTCCTCCCTCTTCCTCTTTCGTCCATAGAGTCATAAGAATGTAAAGCACGTAGTCTTGAGTCCTCTCTTCCCTTCCTCTTCCTCTTCCTCCTGAATCTTGTATCTCTTCCTTCCTTCCTTCCTTCCCTCCTTCCTCTTCCTCCTCAATCTTGTATCTCTTCCTTCCTTCCTTTCTCCTTTTCTCCCTTCCTTCTTTTCTTCCCTCCTTCCTCTTCCTTCTGAATCGTATCCCTCCTTCCTTCCTTTTCTTTTCCTTTTTTCTCTTATTTCTTTTCCTCTCCTTCTTCCCTTCCTTTCCTCTTCCTTTCCTATTTATCCTTCCTTCCTTCCGATTTTCCTCTTCAATCTTTTCTTTCTTCTTTCTTTTCCTTTCCTTCCTTCTTTCCTTTCCTTCCTTTTCCTATCCTATCCTTTCCCTTCCTATCATTTTTTTTTACTTTCTTTTCTTTTCTACTCTTTTTTTTCTTCCTTTCTCTCCTTTTCCAGTCTTTCTCTTTTCCCGTTCATTCAATTCCAATAAAGAAAAGTAGACAGCGGGGGGGAGGGGGAGGGGGGGGGAGAGGGGGGGGGTTAAAAGTTTAGCTTAAAAATTAAATTACCTCATTATATTTTTGTTCCGACAGATTCCCTTTTTTTTTTTTTACCTAATTCTTTCCGTTCCTCGTTTTCCGTTCTTTTTCCTTTTGGTAACTTTTTTTTTCAACGGATTGTATTTTTTTGGACTTTTATTTTGAGTGTTTTTTATTTATTTTGTTTAGAGGATGTGTTTTTTTTTCTCTCGGCGTGATGTTTCCATGTCACGATCTGTCTTCTTCATTATTCCTTTATCTGTTAACCTTTCTATCTATCTATCTCTCTATCTATCGGTTTATCTATACATATATTTATCTATCTACTAACCTTTAATCTAATATCAAGATAGAGAGAGAGAGAGAGAGAGAGAGAGAGAGAGAGAGAGAGAAACGTGTGTGTGTGACTGAGAGGATTGGAGACAGGAAAAAAAGAAAGGAATTATGGAAGAACGAATGAAAGGAAGAGAGAAAAATGGGGAAAAGGAGAAAGAGAGAAAAACGCAAGTCTGACTGAGAGAAATGGAGGAAAGAAAGAAAGAAAGGGAGGAAGGAGAGAAGGAAGGGAAAAACGAAATATAAGTTTGGAGAAATAGATGAAGGAGAGAAAAGAAAGCGAGGTAAGGGATGGAGAGATAGATAAATAGACAGACAGACAGACAGACAGACGAGGATGAGAGAAAGATCGATATATATACTCTTCCATATCTTTCATTAAACGTATGGAAGGGGGCTGTCTTTTTTTTTTTTTTGTTTGCTAGGCCGAGTATTTTATTTATATTGGATTCTATTTTTCATTTTGTTTCCGGAGCGCAAAATTGTTCAATCTTTTATTATATATTTACTTGGTGCTGTTCGTCCGTCCTGTGTGTGTGTGTGTGTGTGTGTGTGTGTGTGTGTGTGTGTGTGTGTGTGTGTGTGTGTGTGTGTGTGTGTTTACCTTACATGCATACGTTTGTTTGCATTAGGATTCTCTCTCTCTCTCTCTCTCTCTCTCTCTCTCTCTCTCTCTCTCTCTCTCTCTCTCTCTCTCTCTCTCTCTCTCTCTCTCTCTCTCTCTCTCTCTCTCTCTCTCTCTCTCTCTCATTTTCCTCCTTCCCTCCTTTATTTTCATTCTTCTTCCCCTTCTTCTCTCTCTTCCTTCTTCTCATTTATCTCTTTTTCTTCTGTTCTTTCTTCCTTACCTCTCTCCCTCTCTTTATTAACTCTTCTCTCTTTTTCTATTCTCTTTTCTTATTTTTTCTCTTTTCCTTCCATTCTTTATTTCATACCTTCCTCCTCCTTTCCTGTTTTTCCTTTTTATCTTCATTTCTTTTATTTTTTATTTTCTCTTAATTTTTTCCATACATTCATTTCGTTCTTCTCTTCCTCCTTCCCATTCTTTTTTTTCTTTCTTCCCTTCTTCCATTTCTCTTATCCACACACACGTTTCTCTCTCCTCCTTTTCTTTATTTTTCTCTTCCTTCAATTCGTTCTTCCATAACTCCTTCCTTTCTTCCTTCCCTGTCTTCTCTTTTTACTTTCTCTTCCTTCTTCTTCGTCCCTTCCTCTCCTCTCTTCCTTCCCTTCTTTCTTTCATGCTTCCTTCTCTTCTTCCCTGTCTATCATTTTTATCTTCCTTCCCCTTCTTTCTTCGCTTCCTTTCTCTCTTCCTCTTCGTCACATATAGACACACATATCTTCTCGTCAGAGGTAGAGGTCACAGTGGTAGAGGTATTCTTTATTACATATATTTCGTAAAACACTAAATAAAAATCTTCTCCATGAGGGCGACCATTAGCACAAAAATACCTTAATCTTTTTTTCTATATTCTTTTTCGTTTTTTTTTCTCTCGATTTTTATTTTCTTTTATCTGCGTTTCTATAAGGGATGATCATATTTATTTTCTTTTTGTATTGTTTTTTTTTTTTTTATCTTCTTTTTCATGCATTGTTTTCTTCGTCTTTTTACGCATTATTTGTCTGGTTATTTTTTTTCTTATTATAGATGGTCATGTTTATATTTTTATCGCATACTTTTCTATATATATTTCATCTTTTTTTCATATATAGTTTCTTTTTTTTATTTTGTTTTCGATTTTCGTGTTGTTAACTTTCAGCATGTAACCGTATGTTGTTTTGCGAACAGTACTCAAGAAAATTATCTATTCTCAAATCCTTTCTTTTCTTTTCTTTCTATTTTTTATCTTTCTTTCCTCTTTTCTTTTTCTTCCTTCCTTTCATGCTCTTTCTTCTTTCATATAGTCTTCTTTCTTTCTTCCTTTTCTTTCTTTCCTTCCTTCCTACATATCATCCTTTCTTTCCTTCTTCTCATCTTGCGTTTTCCTTCCTTCCTTCCTTCCTTTTCTCCCTACCTCTCATCCTTCTTTCATGCATTCTCAAAACTTCCACCACCTCAACAATAAATTTTCTAATACACACTCCTTTATCACCATTTCCTCCCTCCCTCCATTAGCCATTATCACGTATCCCTATTTATCCCTTCCTTCCCTTCTCCGCCCCCCTTGTCTGTTTGTTTACCTCTACGGCAGAACCTCACGCCAAGATGTTTACTGTTGGCACCGACTCTCACTACGGCTTTTTAGTGGATCAAGGGACTCAGTGGTTTTGGTTGAGCTTGTTTTAGTGAAGGCAGGTGACGCGTGTGATTTTAAGTTGATAAGAAAGTGTTGTTTAATTAAGTGGAATAGATCTTTTTTTTTGTTTGGAATTCTACTCATATCAACATTTTTCTTTCATTTCTATATTTCTTTACTTTTGTCTTAAATTCTTTCTTTATTTGTTCTCTTTTCTTTTTTCCTCTTTATTCGTTTTCCTTTCATTCTTTTTATTTCTTTTGTTCTCTCTCTGTCTGTCTTTTTTCCTTCTTTTTATTCTTCCTCTTTTTCTCCTCTCATTTTTTTCTCTCATTCTTTCTTTCTTTCACTCGTTTGCTCTCTTTTTCTTTTTATTATTTTCGCATTTTTCTACCTTTCTTTTTCTTTCTGCTTTTATCTACCTTCCTTTTTCGTTCCCTTTTCTATCTTTCTTCCTTTCATTTTATCTTCCTTCCTTCTGCAAAAGAGACGGAGTTATGAGCCGAGGCAACGCATACCTTGACACGCGAACGCTTTGTTACTATTTCCTTCTCCTCCTCCTCCCTTGTTCTCTTTTCCTCTCCTTCTTTTTACCTCTGGCAGCAAAATGGTATAGTTCCGTCTGCAAGTAAGCTGTAAAACGATGCAAAACTATGAATATCGACGAGGCCGGATAGTTTGTAGCGGTTAGCGGGGCGCGAGGCGAGCGAGATGAAGGTGGCGCCCTCTACGCCACACGATGCTTCTGGAGATTCAGTTTTTTAGAGCACCAAAGAACCTCTCGAGAAGTGTAAGAAAGCTACGATTCGGGCACTGAGACATAACCATAACTCTAGCATTGCATATTCAAGTGATTTTAAGTGTAAACATAAGTTCGTTCTTTGTTTATTTCGCTCTCGGTAAATCAGGAAACTATATGAGGCTTGAATGTCAGTATTGTTTAGTGTGAGATAGATAGATAGAGAGAGACTGAGAGACCGAGAGAGTGAGAGAGAGAGACTGAGAGAAAGATAAACGGTCCAGGTAATGTGTTCTGGCTAGACCCACCCGAATCCAGCATCGGTTCGGAGTAAATCTAAATAAATCCCTTCGGCCCATTATATCCCTCCTCTCAAGGGCCGCACAAATTCTAATAAAGCCCTTCATGTTTCGGCCTGAATTTACGGATCCGGAACAAGAACAAGAGCGGCAGTTTCTCTCTTGTTTCTTCTCCTTCTCATTATTAACTTGTCTATATATACGTACAATCCGATGCCTGAGTGAACCGAGGGAACTAGTTTGTGAATATAGTTTGTTTATTCTGTACGACTTGGTTGGTATATATATTTTTAGGCACGTATTCTCAAACATAACGTTCCCTTCATTCCCCCATCATCTGTTCTTCTGCTGCCCTTCCCTTCCCAACATTCCAAGGCACATCCATCCACATCTGATCAGGCTTTCGTAGAGATTTTTGCGTTATTATTTCCAAGGGTAGTTTTATGAGGCTATATGGTGAAAGTTTGACGAGGCTATCCAACTTTAAACACATTGATACGTGTCCTATACCCGTCTCAGTTCAAGGGCATAAAAAAAGGAAACATATGTGAAAAAAAGCCTGCTACTTACTGCTCCTTAAAAGAGTTAGAGGAGTGGCCGAAAGATAGGTCAATTTCGGGAGGAGAGGTGTCCTGATACCCTCCTCCAGAACCTTATTAAAATCACCCTTATTGAAGCCACTGATACACTTCGATCAAGTCTCCTCGCACCCTTCGCCTTTCTAGAGGATGTTAATTTAAAGGTTTGAGTCATTTTTTTACTTTTCTTTCTAGCCTAAGAGATTCATGGCTTGTATTGGCATTTTAACAGAACCGACTTCCCCTTGTGGCTGCTTTAACTCCTCCTCCTCCTATCCCTTCCTTTTCCTTCTCTTCTTTCTTTTCTTTCCCTCTGATCCTAATCCTTGTTCACTCACGTATTTGTCCTAATCCTCCTCATCCTTTTCTTTCTTCTATTTCTGTTTCTCCTTTTCATTCTCATCTTTCTTATCCCTCTTCTTCTCTTCCTTTCCCTTCTCTTCTTTCTTTTCTTTCCCTCTGATCCTAATCCTTGTTCACTCACGTACCCGTCCTCCTCTCCTCATTCTTTTCTTTCTTCTATTTCTGCTTCTTTTCATTCTTTTCCTTCTTATCCTCCTTCTCTTCCCCTTTCGTCTATTCCTGCTTCTCCTTTTCCTTCCTTCTCATCCTCATTCTTGTTCACTCACGTATTTTTCTTGTCCTCCTCATCCTCCCTTTCTTTCTTCTATTTCTGCTTCTCCTTTCCATTCTTCTTCTTCTTGTCCCCTTTTCTTCCTATTCCTTCTATTACTAGCTCCTCTTTTTCATCTTCATCCTTTTTTTTCTTTCTTTCACTCACGTATTTTTATCCTCATCATTCTCCTCCTTCTTCTATTCATCCTTCTCCTTCCTGTCCTTCTCTTCCTCCTCTTCCTCTTTACCTAATCCTCCTCGTCTTTTAACTCACCCTTAAGAGCTATGCATCTCCTCCAACAAGTATCTCTCCCCTCGCATCATTTCCTCCACCTCTTCCCTTATTTTTAGCGTTCCTCACTTACCTCCAGCGTTCCTCTTCCCTGGCATCACCTCCCTACACACCCACACACTTACACCCCCTCCTGGACCCCCGACACCCCTTTGCCAGACCCCCAGCAGCTTCCCCTTATCATAACCACTTCCCTTTACCTCTTTTTAGACTCCTCTCCGTCTCCCTTTCACTTCCGTTCTCTCGTCTTCCTCATTCCTGCCTTCTCCTCCTCCTCCTCTTCCTCCTTCTGTTTCGTCTCCTCTTTCACCCTCAACCTCTTTATCTTAACTACATTGCTCTATACTCCTGTTACGTGTGTTTATCTCCTACTTTCCTGTCCTTTCCTCTTCCGCCTTCCTTTCCTCTCCTTTTCTTCCTATAATATCACTACTTTATTTTCTCCTTCAGTACAAGTCTTCTTTTCTTTGGGTACCATTTCTTCTTCCTCGGTTTCTTTTGTATTTCTTCCTCCTTTCCCTTTCTCTCTTTCTTTCTCTCTTTTCTTGTTTCTAACTCTACAAGCTCTTTCTCTCCTTTTTGTAATCTCTTTCTCCTCTCTTTCTCTTTCTCTCCCTCTCTTTTCCTAATCAATTCCTTCTGTATTTCTTCCTTCTCTCCCTTTCTCTCTCTCTCTCTCTCTCTCTCTCTCTCTCTCTCTCTCTCTCTCTCTCTCTCTCTCTCTCTCTCTCTCTCTCTCTCTCTCTCTGTCTCTCTCTCTCTCTCTCACACACACACACACACACACACACACACAAAGCACTCAACCACCTCGCCTCTTCTCCTCCTTCCTCTCTAAAAAGTGATAATTAATCGACTTTCCGCGGATAATATGATTACTGACATCTAATTAGTTTCTTTTTTTATAATCCTTGTTTTATATTTTTTTTTCGTAACTTAAGTCTATCGTCGAAGGGTTGTCCCCATCATAATCTCCTCCCCCCTCTCTCTCTCTCTCTCTCTCTCTCTCTCTCTCTCTCTCTCTCTCTCTCTCTCTCTCTCTCTCTCTCTCTCTCTCTCTCTCTCTCTCTGTATGAAGTGTTTCGTTTGGGAGGGAAAAAAAAAAAACTACACCGTAATCTAATTTCCTGAGGAGAGAGAGAGAGAGAACAAACATTACGTGAGAGTTGAGGTCTCTCTCTCTCTCTCTCTCTCTCTCTCTCTCTCTCCTCTCTCTCTCTCTCTCTCAGAGAGAGAGAGAGAGAGAGAGAGAGAGAGAGAGAGAGAGAGAGAGAGATGACGTAAAGATCTAAACAATTCGTCCTTGGTGTTCGTCGAATTCTATGTATATTTTTTTCTTCTTCATGCAGTTATTTCATCTTTTTTTTTTCTTATTATTTATCTGTTTCTTCATTTTCTTCATTTTCTTTTATCCTCGTTTTCTGATTAGGAATTATCATATTTATTTTTTCGTATACATTCATATTTCTTTTCTTTCTTTTTTCGTGGACTTCAGATTTCACGGGTCCGTTCCACGCTTTTTTTTTCAACCCATCTATATTAATTTACATACAAAAAAAAAAAAATTGCATAAAATCTATACAAAATTAAATCACCAGTAAATGTTTCGGTTTCTTTTATATTTTTGTTGTTTTCATGAGTTTGTTCTTTGCTTTTTTTTTATTTTCTTCAATATCTAAAAAAAGCAAAACAAAAACAGCATTGCATAACACATTTGTACGAAAGTGGGAAAGACGTCCAGTACGCTGTTTTTAGCTACGGTCAAGCTTTCGTGACCTTCAGATTTTTTTTTCTGTTTTCATTAGTCCATTTTCACCTTAAAAAAAAGAATACACACAGTTACGTTAATTACCGCTAACTGTTTCGGCTTCTTTATTTTTTTCTTTTAATTAGTCCGGTCTGCACTTTTTAATGATTTTCTTTACTATCCACATAACAAACTCCTAAAAACAATAAGAAAAGAATTGTATAACATCTGGTAGAGAAGGAAGATGGTGGAGTCGAGGAGGAAGATTAGGAGGAGGAGGAGGAGGAGGAGGAGGAGGAGGAGGAGGAGGAGGAGTAGGAGGAGGAGGAGAAGCTATCACTAGACTCATAAAACTGAAGTATGAAGAGTAGACGTTGAAAAAAAAAAAGAAAAAAAAAAGAAAAAAAAGAAAACGCGTTGAGTACCTCTACAGTTTTCGTTTTCGCTATTTTTTTCGTCACTATCCTCCTTTGTCATGTCATTTTAATGCATTCATTTCATTTCATTCCCATACCATTCAATTCCCCACCAAATCCCTTAATAAATAATATATACAAAAAAAAAAAATGCGTCGAGGACCTCTACAATTTTCGTTTTCTCTATATTTTTTCATCACTATCTTCCTTTGTCATGTCATTTTAATCCATTCATTTCATTTCATTTCACTCCCATACCCTTCAATTCCCCAACAAATCCCTTAATAAACACATATGCAAAACAGCTACAGGAAAGAAGTGCCAAAGTGAAACCGCAAAAACTCCAAAAAAAAAAAATCACACACACAAAAAACAAAATCGAATCTGAAATGAAAGTGACCGCGTAGGAAGGACACCATCAGTACCGTGCCAGTGCTTGCGAGGTAACATGGACACATTGGACCGGGCGGCAAGAGTATGCAGAGAGGGGGGAGGCGGCGGGAGGCAACACCACCAACACCACCACCAAAACCAGGAACACCAACACTAACCCCAGTAGAAGGACGCGACGCAGCAGCAAGAGGAGGAACGGGAACGACAGCACCAGCAAGAAGGTCATCGGTAAAGAGGTGGAGGGGCGAGTCACCGTGCTAAATGGAGGCATGGATGATCATAATTATAATCATCTTCATCTTCGTGTTCCTGTGCATCGTGTGTTGTATCATATGGCACTTCTTTCTTGAGCAGCACTGAGCAGCGGCCGTCCACGCCACCACCACCACCACTGGGCCGTCATGGTGAGTACGATAACTACCTTTTTTTCTTAGTTGTAGTTTGTTATTCTTTGTTTTTGGAGGGGAGAAGGGGAAGGAGGGTGTTGGGAGGGTTGTGGGATATATTGTCTTGTTTTTTAAGATTTTCACTCATTTGTTTAATCTTTTCTTGTTTTTTTTCTAATCGATTTCTTGCATTTTCTTGTTTTTTTAATATTTTCCCTCATTTTCTTTAACCTTTTCTTGTTTTTTTCTAATCGATTTCTTGCATTTTCTTGTTTTTTTAATATTTTCCCTCATTTTTTTAACCTTTTCTTGTTTTTTCTTATCGATTTGTTACTTTGACCTTACTTTCTCTTGACTTTCTTAACTCTGCTTACTCTTTACTTTGTTATTTTCTCTTCGTGTTGTTGTTGTTTTGTTTTCTTTTCTCTTTTCTTTTATCTCTATTAATTCTTCTGCTAGATCGTTTTGCATTTCTATTTTGTGCTTTAACAGGTGAGTAAAAACACGCTCTGTCCTTTTTTTCCTCGACAAACATTAAATTCGGCGTTTCGTAAAAAAAAAATTCTAAACACCCTAAATATATTGCTTCTTTCCTTAAAATATTAGCCAATTTTCTTTCATGCAAACTGCGATTATCATATTTCCATCTCGGTCCTCTAAAATTCTTCCTAAACCTATGACATGATTCTCCCGCGCCTGTGAATTATTTCTTATACAATTTTCTGCCTCATACTTCAGCTTGCACGCCCTAACTTTATCCACACAAGTCATAACAAACCAGTGGCTCCCTCTACATTATTAGTTTCAGTGACCCGTATCATTGCTTCGTTTATAGAAGATCATAAGAGGGTCTGATTACATAGATATCTCACTCGGATTCCAACACCACCTTAGTAATATCACGCTTCAGACCACCTTTTTGCTTGCTTTATTATCATTTTGACGGCAAAGGAGGCAGCTCAAGGGCAGTAAACAAACAAACAACAACAACAACAGAACCGTTATAGACGCTGCTCCAACAAAAGAAAATAGAACGATAGACCAAATAGATCCTCTTGTTTTTCTGATGATTTGTGTTGTTGTATCCATCATTGAATTTGTTGTTTTGTAGTGTTTGTGTTGCGACCATCATTGTTGTTGTGATGTCAATTTCGCGTGGAGAGTTGTCTTGATATAGTACATGTAAATGACCCGTATTGTTGCCCTATTTCTAAGATATTATTAAAGTATATGTATAGTGTAATATCTTTTGTTCTTGTGTCCATTTATTTCAGATTTTTATTGTGTCTGAAACGGAAATAAAATAAGAAATAGACGAGATAATACGAAATGAAGTAAAAAAAATGGCGTTTGAAATGTTTGCACGCATTTTGTCACCTGCTAATCTTCCAATGCAGCTTAGTAATGCATTTTTGAAGAGCATTTATCCCAGATTTCTATTGTGTTAAAGAAAATGGAGGGAGTAGACGAGATAATAAAGAAAAAAAAAATGGCGTTTGAAATATTTGCACGCAGTTCATTCCACGGTAATTTTCCAATGCAAATTAGTAATGCATTTTTGAAGTCCATTTATTCCAGATTTCTATTGTGTTAAAGAAAATGGAGGGAGTAGACGAGATAATAAAGAAATAAAGTAAAAAAAATGGTGTTTGAAATGTTTGCGCGCAGTTTATTCCACGGTAATTTTCCAATGCAAATTAGTAATGCATTTTTGAAGTCCATTTATTCCAGATTTCTATTGTGTTACAGAAAATGGAAGAAGTAGACGAAATAATGCGAGATGAAGTTAAAAAATGTTGTTGGAAATGTTAACCGCGCATTTTATTCCATGCTAATTTTCCTGTGCAGATTGGTAATGCATTTTTGAAAACCACACAATTTCCCTCTCAGTGCATTGGATTTTCTTTGTTATCTTTTTACAATATTCAATTACGCGATTTCATACACTCGCAACGCTTCGCCTGAAAATATCCACAAACTGCATTTTCCTTAACATTTACCGAGGACTTAAGTGTTTTTCCTTTCATTCTTTTTCAAACGTAACTTTTCTCTCTTGGATTTCTGTCTTCACACGGCGCATTCATAACATTCACCGCTATACATTTTAACACGAGAGGGAATCATGTGTATATATATATTTTTTTTGAAGGGAGGGAGAAGCAGATCCCGAGTCAAAACACCAATGGATTAAAAGCGGGAAGCGAAGGGAAGGGAGGATGCGGGAAGCGAAGGGAAGGGAGGATGCGGGAAGCGAAGGGAAGGGAGGATGCGGGAAGCGAAGGGAAGGGAGGATGCGGGAAGCGAAGGGAAGGGAGGAAGCGGGAAGCGAAGGGAAGGGAGGAAGCGGGAAGCGAAGGGAAGGGAGGATGCGGGAAGGGAAGGGAAGGGAGGAAGCGGGAAGGGAAGGGAAGGGAGGAAGCGGGAAGCGATGGGAAGGGAGGAAGCGAGAAGGGAAGGGAGAGGAAGCTGTTGCATTCACCCAGGAATATCACCCCTTCACCCCAGGTTCTCCCCCCCCCCCCATCGCCTCCCCCCCCTCCACCACCGCCGCCGCTAGGGACGAAATGAATGACTCCGCTTCTCACAAACACACACACACACACACACACATACGACACTTTTTCTATATATATTTCTAACCAAAAGAGGAAACTAGCTAGGATCCTCTCTCTCTCTCTCTCTCTCTCTCTCTCTCTCTCTCTCTCTCTCTCTCTCTTTCCTTCACACATGTTAGGCCAAAAGAGGGCGCTCGAAACACTATTTTTTTATGTCAAACGCAAATAATTTTAAACATCAACATAAAAAAGGAGAATGTGAGAGGCTGAGGCGAAGAAGAAGTTTCCTAATCCATTAAAAAGGAAGAAAAAATAGTCTCGTACAAAAGTTATATTGTAGTTTACATTTTAAGCGGCTGAGCGAAAATTTATTCATGGTGGAGTAAATTGTGCCTTGGGATTGGGAAGAAGGAAATATTAAGGGTATACTGTTATTTTTGTTGATGTTGTTGTTGTTTCTCAGGTTTCTCGTTTCCAGTATGTCTTTTCTTTTTTTTGGTTCTGTTCATGATTCTCTTTTTTTTTTTTACCTCGCTTCTGTTTCCTATTCTTCTAATTTCCACCTCTTTCCACTATGTATATTTTTTTATCTTTCTGCTTTTTATCCTTTTTTCATTTGCCTCTTTTTTCCTCTCTAATTTTCATGCCTTTCAAACTGGTATCTATATCTTTTTTTTCTCCCATTTGCTTTTAATTCTCTTTTTTCCATTTGCTGCAATATCTTTTTTCTCTAATTTGCACACTTTTTCATTTTTTTTCATACTGCTCTTTATTCCTTTTACTTGCTTCTGTTTCTTTTCCTCTAATTTTCACTATCTGTTTTTTACTTCTCATCTTATTTCCTCTTTCTCTTAATGTTCGCGTCTCTTTCCGCAATGTCTTTTTTTTTTCTTTTCTCTTAATCTTTTTTTTTTTATCTTGCTTCTATTTCCTCTTTCTCAAATTTCCACTATCTCCTTTGTTCTGTCATTTATCCACTTTTTATTATTGATTTCTATTTCCCTTTTCATTAATTTTCACGGCTTGTCATTTTTTTCTTTTCTCTTAATCTTTATTTTTTATCTTGCTTCTATTTCCTCTTTCTCAAATTTCCACTATCTCTTTTTTTCTTCTGCCCTTTATCCACTTTTTTATTATTCATTTCAATTTCCCTTTTCATTAATTTTCACGCCTTGTCTTTTTTTTCTTTTCTCTTAATCTTTTTTTTTATCTTGCTTCTTTTCCTCTTTCTCAAATTTCCACTATCTTTTTTTCTCTTCTGCCATTTATCACTTTTTATTATTCATTTCAATTTCCCTTTTCATTAATTTTCACGCCTTGTCATTTTTCTTTTCTCTTAATCTTTTTTTTATCTTGCTTCTTTTCCTCTTTCTCAAATTTCCACTATCTCTTTTTTTCTTCTGCCCTTTATCCACTTTTTTATTATTCATTTTATAACCCTTTTCATTAATTTTCAAGGCTTTCCACCCTTTATATATTTTTTTCCTCATTTATCAGATATCTCTTTCAACTACATGCATCCCTTTTTTTTCATTTTGCTTTTAATTATTTTTTCATCAGTCACTTCTTTTCCCTCTTTCTCTCATCTTCACCTTTTTCCCCGCTATCTGTATTCTTTTATTTCCCTTTTACTCTTAATCCTTTTTTTTTATCACAACTCGTTTCTATTTCTTCTTTCTCCTATAATTTTCTAACCCCATTTTTTTTACGCCTCAAATTCGCCACTCGATTCACGGAAATTCGAATCCGATCATCTGCATTTTTTATTCCGATCTCTACACAGCTGTCGCCACTTCCGCTCCGACGCCTTTGATATTAGGTTTTTCCGTCTATATTTTTCCTCCTCTCCTATAGGGTTCATAAGCTTGCCGGGGGAGAATAAATTTATAGAGAAAGGAAACTGTGTCGGCTTGGCATCCGCTCTCTTTCGCTCGCTCGCTCGCTCGCTTCTCTCTCTCTCTCTCTCTCTCTCTCTCTCTCTCTCTCTCACACATACATATATACATACATACATACATACACATTAACGCATAAATACATATTATACATAAAGAGAAAAGAAGAGAAGAGAAGAGAAGGGAAGGGAAGGGAAGGGAAGGGATGGGAAGGGAAGGGAAGGAAAGAGAAGAGAAATGGCATTCGTAGACACGACGGAAGGAATGAGAAGAGAGGAAGGAAGGAAGGAGGGAAAAAATAGAAAGGTCAGGAAGGGAGAGACACAGGATAGAGAGGAGAAAGGGATTGGAACATGAGGGGGGAAAAGGAAGGATGATGAAAGAGGAAAAATAAATGAAACTAGCATGGGAGAAAAACTGAATCCCGGAGCAACAGAAGAGTGGAGGAAAGGAAGAGATGGGATGGGAGGGGATTTACCGAGGAAGAGGAGGAGGAGGAGGAGGAGGGAAAGGGAAAGGGGGAAAGAGATCAAACAGTGGGTGATTCAACGTCCACTTCACACACACACACACACACACACACACACACACGCAGAGGACATGCCAGCCGAGACAAGCCACATTAAAACTTGCTTCAGATTTAACCTCGAGTCAGGGCATGCGGGCGTCACAAGAATGGACTACATGAACCCTTTTTGAACCCTGAGACCGTAGACTTGTGTTGACCGATTGACTTGATGCGAAAAATGATATAGAGGAGCTCTGAGATGTGACTAAGTGGATGTATACGTGAAATTAAAAGGCTTAGTTAGAGTTTTAGTTAGGCATTCTCAGAAGCTTTCGGCTCTCAAAACAATTGCTCCTCCATTAGATAGTTAATTAAAGGCTTGGTTAAACTAATAAAAAGTCGCCCAATAGCATCGTCGAACAAGGCAAAGGAAAAAAATAAGTAATGTTGCGAAGAAGAAGAAGAAGAGAGAGAGAGAGAGAGAGAGAGAGAGAATATAATCTGCCCGACAAACAAACTCATCTGTGTCTTGAGCGTAAAAAAACAAAGGAACAAAGAAAATACTCGGCTCTTGAAACGCAGAGTGAGAAGAGGAATATTGGAGGAAGGAAAAGGCGCCATGATCTCAGAACGGGAGGAGGAGGAGGAGGTAAAAGATGAAGAAAAAGACGAAGACGAAGAAAAAGAAGACGAAGAAGAAGAAGAAGTAGAAGACGAAGAAGAAGAAGAAGAAGAAGAAGAAGAAGAAGACGACGAAGAAGAAGAAGAAGACGAAGAAGAAGACGAAGAAGAAGAAGACGAAGAAGAAGAAGAAGAAGAAGAC
The DNA here is from genome assembly GCF_024679095.1 of Eriocheir sinensis. Classification (NCBI taxonomy): domain Eukaryota; kingdom Metazoa; phylum Arthropoda; class Malacostraca; order Decapoda; family Varunidae; genus Eriocheir; species Eriocheir sinensis. Next base: position 6,614,840 of record NC_066574.1, on the reverse strand, counting down.
GAAAAAGAAGAAGACGAAAAAGAAGAGGACCAAGAGGAGGAAAAAGCAGAAGACGAAGAAGAAGAAGAAGAAGAAGAAGAAGTGGAACAAGACGAGCAGTAGAAGAGGGAAAAGGACGAAAATAATGATGATAAAAATGACGATAATTAATAACGATAGCGATAATAATAATAATGATGGTGAGAACGATGAAGACTACGAGAACTGACAGTCTTGTACCTCCTAAACTCCCCCGTAGATGTAGCCTCCTCCTCCTCCTCCTCCCCCGGGTGAACAATTGGTGAGGGGCCGGCACTCAACACACAAAGTAACACAAAGAAACAACAAACAACAGCAGACAAGGTGACGAGGTTAACACTCACTCCTCCTGCCGTTGAATGAATAGACAACCTGAGTTAAGGCCTTCAGTTACACTACATCAAGGTGGTTAGCTAGTTAGTTTGTTTGCAGTTTTTACAGTGGCGCCATTTATGCTTGGCTCATGCTACACCCCGGAACTCATTCTTGATTCACTTGGACGGTTTCCTCTAGAGTCCGGGTTGATGGGTGGTCTTCAGGACAGCATGTGGGTAGTCTTGTTTGAGGTAATTATATAAGCTTTACGATAGTTTTGAAAGGGTGGATTGAGCTTAAGGGGCAAAGCAAATATACAAAAGTTAATGATAGTGAAATTGTTAGTAGGATATGCAAAATAAAATAACAATCCTTTCTTGGTTCATGCTGCCCCCCGGAACTCGTTCTTGATTCACTTGGACGGTTTCCTCGAGAGTCCGGGTTGATGGGTGGTCTTCAGGACAGAATGTGGGTAGTCTTGTTTGAGGTAATTATAGAAGCTTTACGATAGTTTTGAGAGGGTGGATTGAACTTAAGTGTCAAAGAAAATTATTAAAAGTAAAGGATAGTGAATTGTCAGTAGGATATGCAATAGAAAATAACGATGATTCCTTAATAACCAGAACTATTACAACAACCGAGGTGCTTCAAGAACGTAAAAACAAATATTAACATACATTTCAAGTAAAAAAAAAACAGCTTACAGGACAATAATGTAACGAGGAAAGAAGGAACACATTTATACATTACAAGGTTAAGTGCGTTTTCTGGTAAAATTTCAAGTATTCAGTAATTCGACAAAGGAAATTTTCAGGGAAGTCACAGATAAACATTGCGGTCACTGAGCCAAAATAAATATGAAGTTAATTTTGCGCGAGGCTGAAACTGCACAAAAAAAAGTTTCATCTGCTCCTCCGAAAAATGTGACAGATGGATTTAAACTGCTTTTCCGGGGTGGTGTGGATGGTGGTGGAGGAGGAGGGTGGAGTCGAGGAGGATGGTGGAGGAGGAGGAGGAGGAGGAGGAACACAAAGGAAGAACAAACAACAGCAAACCAGATGGTCCTTACGAGGCTGTTTGTGACAAGCTACACTAACTATCTAATCAAGGGTGGAAGATGAAGGATAGCAGAGGCGGAGGAGGAGGAGGAGGAGGAGGAGGAGGAACTATCACAAGACTCATAAAACTAAAATATGAAAAGTAGTTGTTGAAATAAAAAAACAAAACAAAAAAACTACACAAAAAATAGCTGAATATGAAAAGTAATTACAAAACAAAACACTTCTCAATGCCATTTTTTCCAATGCGGTATACTTTTCCATATGCATAAAGCTAAGGACACTGCCCCATTTTATTTATTTATTTTTTTAGAATGGTTATTTGGGTTTTATCTTTACCTGAACACATAAAAAGTAAAAAAAGAATAACTGTTTTAAAAAAGAATGGCGGAGCAATCAACAAATGTCCTGTGTGGGAAGCTTTTTTTTGTCAATCTAAATTCAAAATGTTGCACGTATCTATTTTTGTCCGAGTGGTGCTGTCTGTTGGAATGAAAACGAGAAATACACACACACACACACACACACACACACACACACACACACACACACACACACACACACACACACACACACACACACACACGAACCCAAAACACGCTCAGTGATTTCTCTTTCCTTTCATCCATTCCTCTTTCCTCCAGTGCCTCCTTCCTCCTCCTCCTCCTCCTCCTCCTCCTCCTTCGCTTCATCTTCCTCCTCCTTCTAATCTTTCTTTTTCTCCTTGTTCCGAACTTCTTTTTTTCTTTCTTTCCATCTATATGTATGTATGTATGTATGTAGGTAGGTAGGTAGGTATGCTTGTATTCGTCGTTAATTAAACCATACAAAACTATCTACTGTATCCGTATATAAATATCTACACCAGTAAATAATTCAGCATAAAGAACTTGCTCAGCTTCATTCATTCTCTCTCTCTCTCTCTCTCTCTCTCTCTCTCTCTCTCTCTCTCTCTGGTTAATATTCTCGTTTTACAATGCCTTCATATTTTCTTCCCTCCACAAAGTCTCTCCGTGCAGTACCGCGTGTCATCGAGGCCGCGGTTAATTCACCTCCTTGTTATCCCATAGATCTTGTGCTATCCCTCCCCGCCCCGTAGTGCCTCTCCTTCATCCTTCTAGTGCTCCTCCTCCTCCTCCTCCTCCTTTGCCTGTCTCTCCTAACCGCATTAGCTCTTCCCTTGACATTTGTTAGCCTTTCCAAATCTTTTAAGTCTTCGGAAAATAGATTTATTTCGTGATGCTCCTTCGCTGTCTTTCTCTGTCTGTGTTTCTCTCTCTCTCTCTCTCTCTCTCTCTCTCTCTCTCTCTCTCTCTCTCTCTCTCTCTCTCTCTCTCTCTCTCTCTCGTCCACCTCACGTTCGTCTAATCATATATTCCTTGTCATACGCTTTTTTTTTCTTCTTACAATTATCCTCTCATCATCTCCTCCTCCTCCTCCTTAATAATCATCCTTCCCTTAATTTTCTTCTTCCTATGTGTTTTTCTTGACTATATTATTACCATTTTTTCTCCTCTATCTCATTTCATTTCCTCGTCGTCAACCACATCACGTCTTGGCCCTCTCCATAATTTTCCTTCTTTCCTTCCTCCATGTCATTCTTCCTTTCTTTCCTCCGTGTATTGAGTTGTCTTGTTGATGACCATATGGGAGGAGGGGTGTGGGAGGAAGGTAGGGCTGTGTAGGGGGTAAGAAGTGAGGGATTGGGGGTTAAAGAGAGAGATAGAGAGGATGGGTTAAGGAAAGGTAGGGGAAGCTTAGGTTAGGTTAGGTTAGGTTAGGAGACGTTGAAGAAGGGTTAGTTAGATAAGCGAGATAAGGGGGAAGAGATGACAGGGAAGGGGTTAGAAATGATAAGGGAGAGATGGAAGTAAGTAAGGGAGGGATGGGAGATAAGAAGGGAGAAGATAACAGGGAGGGAGAGATGGAAGGAGGGATTAAGGGAGGGGTAGATAAGAAACTGGATGGGAGAAGGAGTAGGATGCAAAGGGGTAGGAAATGAAGAGTAAGGGAGAGTTTGGAAAGGGAGATAAAAGGAGAAGAGATAGGAAGGAAGGAGTAGATGAGGAACAGATAGTGAGGTGAAAGGGAGAAGTAGATGCAAAAGGAAGGAAAAGGATGAGAAAGGGAGACTTGGGAAGGGAGATAAAGGGAGAAGAAAGAGAAATGAATGAAGGACAGAAAGAAGGAAGAAAGGAAGGAAGGAAGGAAACCACGACAAAAGAAAAGAAAAGGATGAGAAAGGGAGACTTGGGAAGGGAGATAAAGGGAGAAGAAAGAGAAAGGAATGAAGGACAGAAAGAAGGAAGAAAGGAAGAAAGGAAGGAAGGAAGGAAGGAAAGCACGACAAAAGGAAGGAATATTAATTAAAAAGAAAGGAAGGAAAACAGGAAGGAAGAATATATAGAGGTGAAAGAGAGCAGTAGAGTGCACAGGGAAAAAAAAGGATAAGAAGATAAACGAAGAAGAGAGAGGAGGGAAAGGGGTAAAGGAAAGGAAAAAGAGAGATGGGATGGAAAGGGGAGAAGAGAAGGGAGGATTAAGGGAAGGGACAGTTAGGGAGGGAAGAGAGAGGAGAGAAGGGAAGGGTTAGGTCAGGAATAGGTAAGCACCCCTCACTTCCCTTACCTCACCGTCGTATGTAAGGTCAGGTAAGGTCATGAGACAGAACTTTTTGCTTAATTTACTCCGTTTTCTTAGCCCTTGAGAGCAAATTTTAGGGGGCACTGAAGAAACCAAATGGGACCTGACTTTTATCTTCTGTAGGCGTGTGTGTGTGTGTGTGTGTGTGTGTGTGTGTGTGTGTGTGTGTCGGGAGAAGGAAATGGAAGAAGTGTAAGATAAAAAAAAAAAATAAGGAGGAAAGCGAGGAATGAGAAGTGGAGGAAAAAGAAGAGATGGCAACACGGTGACGAAGAAGGGGAAGGAAATACGGAGTGAGTAAGTGGGTGAGTGATGGATGGAAGGAAGGAGAGAAGAGGAAAATAAGGGAAGAGGGGAGAGGGGAGGAGAGAGCGGGAGAGAGTGAGTGAGAGAGATGAAAAAGAGAGAAGGGGAGGAAAGGAGTAAGGGAGAACCGAGAGAATGAATGAGTGACTGACTGACTGAATGAGTGAGTCAGTAAGGGAGGGTGTCGAGGGATAATAAAAGATAAAGGAAGGGAGGAAAGGAGAAACAAGAGAATGAGTGAGTACGTGAGTGAGTGAATGACTGACTGCATGAGTGAGTCAGTAAGGGGGGGGGGGGGGGGAAGGAAAATAAAAGATAAAGGAAGGGGTTCTTTTCTCTGTCCTCTCCATCCTTATCTACACCGTTCTTTCCTTTCTTTCTTCCTTCATTCCTTTTGTTCCACTTCCTTTTCTTCCTTCTTCGCGGCTACAGTGTTTTCTCATAACTTATTTGCGCCATCCTTCATTCCTTCCTTCTTTCTCTCCTTCCTTTCTTCCTCTTTTCCCCCCCTACTTTCCTTCCTTCTTCCTTCCGCCCTTCATTCTTTCGTATCTTTCTTTCCCATCTTCTTTCCTTCCTTACTTACTTCATCTCGCCTTTCTTCTTCCCCTCTTTCCTTCCTTCCTTCCTTCCATCCTTCCTCCTTTCCTTCCTTCCATCCATCCATTCTTTCTCACCTTCCTTCCTTCCTTCCTTCCTTCCTTCTATCCATCATCTCTCCTTTCTTCCTTCCATCCTCTCTTTCCTTCCTTACTTCCATCCTTCCATCCATCCATCCTTTCCCACCTCCCTTCCTTCCTGCCTTCCTCTACTTTTCGGCGCCGCCCTTGCCTCGCCCCCCCCCCTCCTCCGCCCTCCCCTCCCCACACCTTCGTTCTCCTTCAGCGACTTCGACCAAGGACGTGAACTCGACCTTTAAGTTTCTCGGCGATGCCATCAAACTTATCATTTTGTTAATTAACTTGTCCGGTTTTACTTAATTATACTTTCTCCTTCCTCTTTCTCCTCTTTTTCTTATTCCGGTTTTGCTTAATAATTTCCTCCTTCCTCTTTCTCCTTTTCTTTCTTCTAGTCCAGTTTTATTTCACTACTTCCTCCTTCCTCATTTTTCTCTTCTCCTTTAATTATTTCCTTCTCCCTCTTTCTCTTCCTCTTTTAATCCAGTTTTACTTTACTGTTTCCTTCTTCCTCTTTCTCCTCTTCATCCTTCGCCTTTTCCTCCTCCTCTTTCTCGTTCTTCTAATTATTTTCATACAATTCTGTGTTAGTAAATATGGAATGAGGATGAAGAGGAGGAGGAGGAGGAGGAGGAGGAGGAGGAGGAGGAGGAGGAGACAGCTCTTTTCCCTCCTATTATGTAGTGGAAATTATTCAGTGGAGATGAAAACGAAAGCGAAAGTGATGTTAATGATTTTTCTCTCTCTCTCTCTCATTCCCAAAGGTCACGACCCGTCATTGTGTGCGTGCGTGCGTGTGTGTGTGTGTGTGTGTGTGTGTGAGAGAGAGAGAGAGAGAGAGAGAGAGAGAGAGAGAGAGAGAGAGAGAGAGAGAGAGAGAGAGCGAGAGCGAGAGAGAGAGAGAGAGAGAGAGAGAGAGAGAGAGAGAGAGAGAGAGAGAGAGAGAGAGAGAGAGAGAGAGAGAGAGAGAGAGAGAGAGAGAGAGAGAGAGAGAGAGAGAGAGAGAGAGAGAGAGAGAGAGAGAGAGAGAGAGAGAGTATTTGTTGTGAAAATCCTCGCTTCATGGATCCGTGTGTCCATTTGACAATGTCCAAAATCCAATCCACTTTTTCTCTTTTTATATATACACAGTGATTCATGACGAGGTGAAAGTCTCTCTCTCTCTCTCTCTCTCTCTCTCTCTCTCTCTCTCTCTCTCTCTCTCTTGATAAATAATACTGTGTCGTGTTAAGTAGCTCAGCCCCGATAAGTGAGCCCCGCCCCGCCCCGCCCCGCCCCGTCGCCCCCTTTACTTCACCTTGCCCCACGTCACCTTAACTTCGCCCCTCCCCCCCTCCCCCCTTCACCTTGCACCACGTCATCTTACCTCACCCCTACCACCCCGTTTCGCCCCGCCCCGCCCCGCCACCCCCGCCTCCGCCTCACTTCACCCCTTCAAGCCCCGCCCTTCTGATGGTCTGCTCTCTCCTTCTACCTTCCCTTCTCCTCCTCCCTTCCCTTCCAGCCTCATCTCATCTTCATTTTTTCCATTTTCCTTCATTCCTTCAATACTTCTTTTCCCACGTTATTTCATTCCTTCTTTCTTTTACTTCTTCCATCCATCCATCCATCCATCATTCCCTTCCTTTCGTTCATCCATCATTCTTTCCTTCCTTCCTTCCTTACTTCACTTCCCCCTACCACTCCCTGTCTCCTGTTTTAAATAAGAGAAGAGGAAGGGGGCTAATGGGGAAGGTAGGAAGGGGAGCAAGGTAGTGGGTTCATAGGAAAGGTAGGAAAGGTAGGAAGGAAAGACAGTAGTTATAAGTTGTATGGCTGCACCCCTCCTTCACCTTGTTCTGACACACCCTGTATCATAGTTAAGCGAGGGTAGAGCAAGAGGAGGAAGCGGGTTAACAGAGAAGGTACAGTTGGGGGAAGAGGAAAGAGGAGTGAATGGTGGTATAGGAAAAAGAGGAAGGAAAGTTGATGGGGAAGGGAAAGGAGAGAGTAGGAGACGATGGTATAGCAAAAAAGAGAAAGGAACTTGATGGGGAAGGGAAAGGAAAAAGAAGGAAGTAGGGGAGTATGGTTGTATAGCAAAAAGAGAAAGGAAGTTGATGGGGAAGGGAAAGGAAAGAGGGAGGGAGGAGGAGTGCTTGGCGGTATAACAAAAAGAGGAAATTGGTCCATAGAGACGGTACAGGAAAGAAGGGAAGAGAGGAGACAGAGTGTATGCTGGTATAATTAGAAAGTGGAAGGGGGTTGACTGGGGAAGGTACAGGAAATAGGAGAGACAGTAAGAATGCATGATGGTATAACAGAAAGAATAAGTGAGTTAGCCCTTTCTTCTCTCCATGTTTCGTTCTTAATCTCGTTTTCTTTACCTTTTCCTCCTTTTCATCTCCTTATCTTCTTTCCTTCCTTCCTTCCTTTTTAATGAGGAAGATACAGCAGAGGAAAGAAGGAAAACAGAGTCCATGATGTAGGCTCCTGACAATCCCACCGCCTCTACACTTTCCGTCCTCAGGTAACATTCACCATCCCTCCGTGCACTGTCCTGCCCTTTACCCAACCTTCCCTCCCCTCCCCCGCCCCGTCCGTCGCCCTCGTCACCTGCCACGCCTCCCTTCACGCCCCGAGGCTCGTTTATATAAAGTGTATTAGCGGAGAGAGTGACGCTGCGAGGGAGGAGAGAAAGAGGGGCGACTTTTGACAGGGGAAGGATTGTGTTACAGACTCGATTATGGTGATTGAAAGGCGCGAACTCGGACCTCGAAGCTTGTGTTATAATAAAAGAAAATGGGAGATGCTTTTTCGAATCAGTGAGTGAGTAAGTAGTTTTTTTTTTTTACAGCTAAGGAGAAAAAAAAAGCCCGCTACTTACTGCTCCTGAATAGAGGTCAAAGGAGTGGCCAAAAAAATATATAAAAAAACGTGTTAACTCTGAACTGAAAACGTTTATAGCGAAAGAGAATTGTGGATATTTCTCGAATCAATGAATACGAAAGTTTCACAGCATAAAAAAAAGAAACATATGCCCTCACGACGAAAAGCAAATACTGAAACTTCAAGATATATTAGAGAGATGAGTTCAGTGATAATAGTTAACTTAGATCCAGATGTGTTTCGAAGAGAAGAAAAGGGAATTGAAGGAAAATAAAAGAGGATAAGATATAAACAAATGAATTAAGTAAGAGATAATGACCTTGAGAGAGAGAGAGAGAGAGAGAGAGAGAGAGAGAGAGAGAGAGAGAGAGAGAGAGAGAGAGAGAGAGAGAGAGAGAGAGAGAGAGAGAGAGAGAGAGAGAGAGAGAGAGAGAGAGAGAGAGAACACACACACACACACACACACACACACACACACACACACACACACACACACACACACACACACACACACACACACACACGGACACACGGAAATCAGACTGAAAATAAGGACCAAAAAGCTAGCGACTCCTTTTCTATAATTAAGAGCGGACACAAAAGTCAAGGGCGACGTAATCCATTCTCCCGACGAAGAGATCAAAGACTCGAGGTCCTACGAAGGGGATTCATTGATAGTAATTACGTAAAAGTCGACAGCTTCATAATTAGATCCGCTTATGGGAGAAATTAATAAGAAGAGGAAAGTGGACAAAATATAAGTGTGAGAAGGTGGAGATGATGATGGTGGAGGTGTGGATGAAAAAGTGAAGGAGGAGGAGGAGGAGGAGGAGGAGGAGGAAATGAAGGAAGAGAAGGGGAATAGGAAATGTCTGAATAAAAAAAAGTTGGCAAAGGAGATGAGAAAGAAGAAAGGCGATGAAGAGGGAAGAGGAGGAGGAGGAGGAGGAGGAGGAGGAGGAGGAGAAAATGACTGAGGAAAAATCGACAGAGATGGAGAAATGTGACAGAAGAAGAGAAGAAAGATGAGTGAGGAAGAAAAGGAGAAGAAGAAAGAGAAAGAAGAGGGGGAGGAAAAAAAACAAAAAAAAATTAGAGAAAGTGGCCGAAAGAAAAAAAGACAAACGGAAGCGTAAACACAATAGAAAAACCAAACACGCTAAGCCTCCATTGACAAACAAACAAACAAACAAACAAACAAAGAAGAGAAGCAAAAGTACGTAGCTGAGAAGACACCGAAAAAATATTAAAAAAAGAGAAAAAAAATAAAGGGAAAAAAGATTGAAAAAAAAAAGACTCGTAAAAGATAGAAGATTCAAGGAAGTGACAAACATTAATTAGAGAGAGAGAGAGAGAGAGAGAGAGAGAGAGAGAGAGAGAGAGAGAGAGAGAGAGAGAGAGAGAGAGAGAGAGAGAGTGTGAGAGAGAGAGAGAGAGAGAGAGAGAGAGAGAGCAAACATATGACCAGGAAGTTGAAAAAAAAAAAAAGTCTGTTAGAGAGGGAAATAGAGACAGACAGACAGACAGACAGACAGACAGACTCGCCAACCATGACAAACCAGAGGAATGCGTAGGAGAAAGGAAATGGGAGGATAAGAAGTGAAGGAAGGAGAGAAAAAAAGAGGGAGAGGGAGAGAGAGGGGGAAAGGAAGAGGGAGATGTAGGGAGTGATGGAAGGAGGGAGGGAGGATAAGAGGAAGAGGGGAGGAGGGAGGGAGGGAGAATGAGAAGAGGGAAGTAATAAAACACGATATGGTATGAAGAGAGGAGGAGAAGTAAAGAAAAAAGAGCAGGAGGAGGAGGAGGAGGAGGAGGAGGAGGAGGAGGAGGAGGAGATACAATGAGAAGGGAAAAAGTGGAGAGACAGAGCGTAGAGCGAGAGAGAGAGAGAGAGAGAGAGAGAGAGAGAGAGAGAGAGAGAGAGAGAGAGAGAGAGAGAGAGAGAGAGAGAGAGAGAGAGAGAGAGAGAGAGAGAGAGAGAGAGAGAGAGAGAGAGAGAGATCTATTTAAGTCTCGTGGTAGCTTGTCTCCAGGTCGCTTTTTCGTTGGTTTGCTCAAACGTCTATTTCGGGAGGAGGAAAAGGAAGGAGAAGAGGAAGAAGAGAAGAGAGGAAGAAGGAAGACGGGAAGAAGAAGAGGGAAAGATTGAAGATAAGGAGAGAGTGGGGGTCAAGGGAGGAGGGAAGGAGGGAAAGGAAGAAGAGGAGGAAGGAGGAGGAAGAAGAAAAGAAGGAAAGACTGGAGATAAGAAGAGAGAGTGGGAGTTAAGGAAAGAGGGAAGGAGGGAAAGGAAGGAGAAGAGGAGGAAGAAGAAAGAGGAAGAAGAGAAGAAGAAGAGGGAAAGACTGGAGATAAAGAGGGAGAGAGAGTGAGCGTCAAGGAAAGAGGGACAGGAAGGAGAAGAGGAGGAAGAAAGAGGAGGAAGAAAAGACGAAGAAGAAGGAAGATGAAAAGAAAAAGAGAGGGAAAGAAGAGAGATAAGGAGAGAGAGAGAGTGGGCGTTGAGTGAAGAAGAAGGGAAGAGGAAAAAAGGGAAGAAAGTGACGGAAAGAGACAGACAGACAAAAACAGACGAGGAAGACGAAAAGGAGATAAGAGAAAAATGAAAAAAATAAAAAATGAAAAGTGGAAAGAATATTAAAGAGGAAAATAGAAGTGAAAAGACGTGGAAATCGAGATAGGAAAATATGTTGGCAAAAAAATATAGAAATGAAGGAAAAAAAAAAAAAAAAGGTAAGAATAGAGAGAGAGAGAGAGAGAGAGAGAGAGAGAGAGAGAGAGAGAGAGAGAGAGAGAGAGAGAGAGAGAGAGAGAGAGAGAGAGAGAGAGAGAGAGAGAGAGAGAGAGAGAGAGAGAGAGAGAGAGAGAGAGAGAAAGGAATAAGAAGGAGGAGGATTGGACAAAAAAATGAATAATGGAGGAGGAGGAGGAGGAGGAAGAGGAGGAAGAGGAGGAGGAGGAAAGAAGATCAAGGGAGTGGAAGGCGAATGGAAACAGGAGGAAAAAAAGATGAAGGAGGAGGAGAAGATGACGAGAAAAATAAGAAAAGAGGAAAAAATAATAATAGGAATAAAATAATAAAGATCAAATGCCGGAGAAAGAGAAAAAGGAGGAAAAGAAGAAGAAAACGAGATCATATAAGAAAGAAAATGAAGAAAATGAAGATAAAAAAAGAGAAAAAGGAGGAAAAAAAGAAGAAAACGAGATCATATGAGAAAGAAAATGAAGGAAATGAAGACAACACAAAAAAAAGGAAAAGGGAAAAGAAGAAGAAAACGAAAGATCATATGAGACAGAAAATGAAGAAAATGAAAACACAAGAAAAAAAAGAAAAAGGGAAAAGAAGAAGAAAACGAGATCATAGAGAGTGAAGAAAATGAAGACAATACAAATAATGAAGAGGAGGAAGACAAAAGGAGGAGAAGACAAAGGAAGAAAAAAGAGAGGAAAATACACACGAATATTACACGGAAGGGAGAGAGAAAAAAAAAGAAAGAAGAAATATGTGAGAGAGAGAGAGAGAGAGAGAGACGGAAGAAAGTAAAAGAGGGAGAAAAAAGAAAAAAAAGATAGATGGAAAGAAAGAAGACTGAAAAAAATAAGGAAGAGAGAGAAAAAAAGAAAAAAGTAAAAGGAGAGAAAATGAAAGATGAAAAGAAGAAAAAAATGAAAAAAAACAGAGAGAGAGAGAGAGAGAGAGAGAGAGAGAGAGAGAGAGAGAGAGAGAGAGAGAGAGCAGGTAGGGAGGGAGCGCGTCAGAGGTCTAGAGAAAATAAACAGACAGACTCTCTCTCTCTCGTGTTTAGAGCCTCGAGGTCTAAAAGATGAACCGAAGAAAAGACTCGACCAGGAGGAAGAAAAAATGTGACCTCTAATGACGACCAAAAAAAAAAAAAAGAGGAATATGCTGGGAAAAAAAATGGAGGGGGGGGGGGGGGGGAGAAGGGGGAAAAAGTGAAAAGGTTGAGGAGGTAAGGGAGGAGGAGGAGGTGGAGGAGGAGGAAAGGGTGGAAGAGAGCTGCGAGCCTCCACACAAAAGAAGAAAAGAATGAGGAAAAGGAAAATGTGGGAAATGAGCAAGAGGCGCATGTGGAGGAGGAGGAGGAGGAGGAGGAGGAAGAGGAGGAGGAGGAAGAGGAGGAGAAGAAGGAGGAGGCAACTTAAAATATATGTAGCAGTTCTTATTCTTCTTTGTTTTTCTTCTTCTTTTTCTTCTTCTTCTTCTTTTTCTTTATATTATTCTTATTTGTTGCTCCTCTTCCTCTTCTCCTTCCTCCTCCACTCCCCTTATTCTTCTTCCTAATCCTGATGTTTTTACTCCTCTTCCTCCTCCTCCTCCTCCTCCTCCTCCTCCAACCCCCTTCTTCCTCTACGCTCAAGTTTTCTCTACTGTAGATGCTGTTGGCCCTTCTTCTCTCTTTTTTCTTCTTTTCATCCATTCTTCTTTTCTTTCCTTTTTTCTCTCTTTCCTTCCTTTCAGACTTCTTTCTTTTCATTCCTTTTCTCTCTCTCTCTCTCCCATCTTTATCAGTTCCTTGCGTCCATCCGCCTCTTCTTTCATCCCTTGCCGTGAAGAATGAACGAGCATTTTCCTCATTTTCCTCCTTCCACCAATCCTTCCTTTTTCCTCTCTCCCCGTGAAGCGTAAGGTATTTTCTCTTTCCTCTCCCCCCCCCCCCCTTTTGCTCCCTTCTTCCTTCCCTCCTTCCTTCTCTCCTTTGCTCCCTCTTTCCTTTCCTCCTTCCTACCTTCCCTTCTTCTTCTTTCATAGGAGTTTGTCGGTTTTTCTTGTGTGGTTATTTTTTTTTGTCTCGCTCATTCTCTGTTTGTTTGTTTGTTTGTGTGGCTGTTTGTTTGTTTATCCGTCTGTCTGATTGCTTCTCTGTCTGTCTGTCTGTTTGTCTCTATGTAGTTTCTTTCTCCACTCAATCATTCATTCTTTTTCGCCTCGTTATATTCCCTTTTTCTTCTTTCTCTTTCTATCTTCAATTTCTCCCTTTCGTTTAATTTCTTCCTTTCCTTCTTATTCCATCTCTTTTTCTCTATTCCTCTCTTTCATCCCTTTTTTATATCAGTTCTCCTTCCCATGTTTTATCCTTTTCCTTTTTACTCTCCTTTCTTATTCCATTCTCTTTCCTTTCATCATTTTTCCATGTTCCTCGTTTTCCTTTTTCCTCTCTTATTTCAACCTCTTTTCTTTTTCATCCCCTATTTATATCAGTCTCCCTCTCTATGTTCCTCGTTTCCCTTTCTTTACTCCATCTCTCTTCTCCCTTTCATTCATTTCTAACATCGATCCTCCCTTTCCCTTGCCGTTACCTCCTCCTGCTGCTGCCTCCAATCTGTCAACACCTGGTTAGAAATGTTTGCCGCCGTGACGGGAGAGAGAGCAGGGGTAAACACATGATTCAGGAAGTCTCGCACACTCATACATAGACTCAACCCTCGCTTCGGAATAAAAAATAAATAAAAGAAGAAATAAAAGGAAAAATGAATAAAGAAATGTTTCCTGCTATTTAAATGTCGGCTATCGAGTAATTTAGTATTTTTGGACATATAATTATTTTTGTTGTGCTGCGTGGGAGCTTGCTTTGGGGGGCCGTCGGGAGTGGAGGGGGCTAGTGAGTGAAGCGACGCACCCTCTGATGTATGCTCCCCGTTAGGTAGTTAGTTATGCACGTTTGCTTCACCGAGTCGTCTAGCATTGGTTTATATTCACGTCTTACTTTGATGTATTTTATTTTATTTGTTTTCATTCTAATTACTCTTTTTCTGTATCTTCATTTTCCTCCTTCTCTTCTTCTCTTCTTCCTCTTTGTTCTCCTGCTTCTCCTCCCTTTTTCTTATTCGTATTAATATTTTTGTTTTTCATTCGAGTTACTCTTTGTGTTTATTCCTTTTCCTCTTCCTCCTCTTCTTCTTACTCTTCGTTCTCCAAATTCTCCTCCTCATTTCTACCGATTTGATCTGTTCGTGGCTTTATTTCGATTTTTTCTCTTCGTAACTTTTTCTTTTCCTCAACTTCGCCTCCCGTTCACGCCGCCTCGCAGAGCAGACAGACGAGGGCCTAAACACACCTTCAGGCCGCGAGGAGTGACATTTCAAACACTGGCGAAAGGTGTGCGTCGTGGGGAGCAACGAGGCTTAGCGCTTAGCCAATCACGTGCGTCGGAGGAATGCAAAGGGGGCGGGGCTTACGCGTCAAGATATCGTGAACAGAACTCAGAGGATGATGATAATGATTTTTCTTGACAATACAAACCCGAGGAATAGTAAAGCTCTTGAAATCTGTGAGTACGCAGAAACACACATATACACACAAACACACTTACCAAAAGAACTGTAAACTGCAATGAAACTGTATAAAGAAAAACTATGCTCAGATATGAAAAAAAAAGTTTATGTATACAGTAAACATCATTGATACAACATACGACTTGAACGATATATACATTCTGCGTAAACATATCATCAAATCATGCAACCCAATACACCGATGAGATTGTTGTTGACGCTAAAGCTAACTAACGACCATACAGGGAAATGCACAAACAGACAGACAGGCACATGAAAAGCAAGACCCACACACTAACGAGGGAGCGGCGGGACAGATAGACAGACAAAAACAGACACACACAGTTATTAGGTAGCGGAAAAAAAGATAGACAGACAGAGAGGCGGGAAAACGAATGAAAGACAGACAACCAAACAAAAAGAAATGAATTATGAAACTAGAATGAAAAGGAAATAATAATACGAATAAGAAATAGGAAGAAGTATAGAAGAACGAAGGGAGAGAAGAGGAGGAGGAGAAGGAAGAAACAAAAAAAGGGTAACTAGAATGAAAAAAAAAACTATTAATACGAATAAGAAATAGGAAAGAGGAGAAGTAGGAGAACGAACAGAACGAAAAGTGAGAAGAAGAAGAAAAAAAAAGAAGAAGAGGAGGAGGAGGAGGAAGAGAAGGAGAAGAAACACACAAAAAAGGGTAACTAGAATGAAAAGGAAACTAATAATACGAATAAGAAATAGGAAGGAGGAGAAATAGGAGAACGAAAAGAAAAAAAGCGAAAAGAAGAAAAGGAGGAGAAGGAAGAAACAGAAAAAAAAGTAATAGATGACAGTGAACAGGGAATAACAAAGATGGAGACACACACACACACACACACACACACACACACACACACAGGTGAGCCCCAAGCGATCAAGAGGGGCCTTTACCTGTCACTGTGTTCGGCCGAGAGAGAAACTTGAAATACCTGAAGAAAAGACATAAAACGAAGGAGGAAAGAATATAAAAAAGATAAAAAGGACGAAGATGAAAAAAAAAACCATTCCCACACACACACACAAATACCTCGAGAGAGACATATGGCGAAGGAGAAAAGAAAAAAAAAAGAAAAAAAATAAGATAGATAAAAATATATTCCCACCTTGTTGTTTATGGAATTCGCTTCTTGGTTTACCCGTTCTTTACATTTTGGACCGTGGGAAAAAAAGAATGGAGAGAAAAAACACAAAAGGAAAATAATAGGAAATGACAAGAATAATCAATAGTATACCTTCTCAAATAAAGTTATCTAATTTTTCTATACTTAATGATGCGCTGATGGACTAATTTAATAAGAAAGAAACATAACAATTTTTTTCTGTTAACCTGTATTACGATTTTTTTTTTTTTGTATATTATCTTCATTTTCGTTATAATTTTTTTGTTAACTTGTATTATGATTTTTTTTAGTGTTTTTTTGTATATTTTCTTCATTTTCTTTTACTTTCCATCGTTATCTTTGTCCATTCACTTCCTTCCGTCCTTCTGTTCCCTTTTCTCTGTTTCTTCCTCCTTTTAATTCTCTTCCTCTTCTTCTCACTCCGCTTCCTCTTTTTTTCCTACTTCTCTCCATTTCTTTTCCTTCTACTCAATATTATTACTATTATCACCATCTTTACAATTTAGTCTTCTTCTTCTTCTTTTTCTTCTTCTTCTTCTTGTTTTTAGTATTGTTCTCGTTTTTTCTCCTTTTTCTTCTCCTTCTTCCTCCTCCTCCTCTAATTCCTACTTCACAATTTAGTCCATTCTTCTTTTTTTTCCTCCTTCTTGATTTTCGCATATTCTTCTAATCCCTACTCCGCCATTGTCGCCATCTCATTCATTCATTCCTCCTCCTCCTCCTCCTCCACTTTAATATCCGTCTTCCCCGTCCCTATTCGCGCTACAGAGACTTCCACTACTTTCAGGCCGTCATACACCTCCTCAGGACTCTTACAACTTTTTCGAATTCTTCCGCCGTAGAAAAAGAAGTTTAAAATATGTCCCGAGAAATTCTGTGAGGGCGAGAGTCGTGAGGGGCTCTTGGCTACTCTCAGCGCTGAATATTATACGATAAAGCTTCTTCTAAAACTAAATGTATGTAAATGGATGTGTTGGGGGCACTAAAGAGAGAGATACAGAGAGAGATAGAGATAGATAGATAGATAGATAGAGAGAGAGAGAGAGAGAGAGAGAGAGAGAGAGAGAGAGAGAGAGAGAGAATATGCAAATGTTTAACTGTTTTGCTGGGAATTATTATATGTTGTGATGCCAGGGATTGAGATGATGATGATGATGATGATGATGATGGTGATGATGATGATAGCTTAGTCGAGTCAATAGTAATTTCAAGAGAGGAAAATGATAGCAATAACTTACATCTCAACGGAGGAAACTCAGAAGAAGAAGACGAAGAAGTGAAGAAAAAGAAGAAGAAGAAGAAGAAGAAAAAGATGAAGAAACAGAAAAAGAAGATGAAGAAGAAGAAGGAAAGAAGAAGAAGAAGAAGACGAAGAAGAAGAAGATGAAGAAAAAGTAGAAGAAAAAGAAGAAAAAGAAAAAGAAAAAAAAAGATGAAGAAGAAGAAGAAGAAGAAAAACACCACCACCACCACCACCACCAACAACAACAACAACAACGACAAAATTACAAAAAAACAACAACAGTAATAACACAAACAACAACAACAATCAAAATACCAATACATGATGCTTCCACGACACTCAACAAGCAGACAGACAGACAGACAGACAAACGAAAGCAAATTGACAGAAACAGAGACATTGACAGACAGACAGACGGACGCTGACGAGGGTGATAGACAGACAGACAGGCAGGCGAGGCGAGGCAGCGAGTGGATGGAAAGACAGACAGACAAACAAACAGACGAACACACAGAAGACAGACAATGGACTTCTCTTTTACGTCATCTGCCCCTTGTCAACGCACCTTCCCTTTCATTTCCTTCCTCCTCTTCCTCCTTCTTCCTTTTCTCTTTCTCTCATTCTCTTATTCCACTAACATATACACTCCTCTCTTTTCTCTTTTCTTCTCCTCCTCCTTCTCTACCTCTTCCTCCTTTTCCTTCTCTTCCTCCTCTAATCATTCCACTTTTCCATACCTTTCTTTTTCCTTCCCTTCCATCCCTAAATCAACATCCCACTTTCCTTCCTCCTCCTCCTCCTTCTTGTCCACTTCATTCCCTCTCTTTCTTTAACTAAACTGCCATACTCCATCTCCGTCCCCCCCCCCCCCCGTTCCTCCCTCCCTCCCTCCCTCCGGTTCTCTCCCCCCTCCATCAACACTCCGTCACAACTCCTTCCCTCCGACCCTTGGATTTGTCATTTACTATTCCTTCCAACAAGACGCCAGTAGAATATTCCTCCTTCAACGTTTCCTCCTCCTCCTCCTCCTCCTCTTCCTCCTCCTCCTCTTTCTCTTCTTCTTCTTCTTCTTCTTCCTCCTTCTCCGAGTCGGCCACTCAACCAACTCTTTCCCATAAGTTAAGGCTTTTCATTTTCATCCATCTTTAGTTTTCTTTGCCTCTCCTCCTCCTCCTCCTCCTCCTCCTCCTCCTTCTTCTCTTCTTGTTCCTCCTTCTCCCCCTCCTCCTTCTTCTCTTCTTGTTTCTCCTTCTCCTCCTCCTCCTCCTCCTCTTCGTATTCCTCCTTCTTTTCTTCCTTCACTTCCTATTCTTCTTCCTCTTCCTCCTTTTCCTCTTCCCATTTCTCCTCCTCTTCGTATTTCTCCTTTTCTTCCTTCACTTCCGATTCTTCTTCCTCTTCCTCCTTTTCCTCTTCCCATTTCTCCTCCTTCACCTTCACGTTTTATTCCTGCTTCTCTTCTTCCTTTCCCTTCCTATTTTTCCTCTTCCTCCTATGCCGCCCATACCTCCTCCTCCTCCTCCTTCTCCTCCTGTCAACACCCTACCATCCTTTCATTCTCAGTCTTAACCTCCTCCTCATTCTCCTCTTCCCCCTCCCCTCCTCTCCCCTTCTCTATCGCCAATAACACTCACGGCTCGGAGCGGCGCGTCAGCCCTAACTCGGCCCATTATAGGAGATAACGGCGGTGGGACGATCTCGGCGCGGCAAACGCGATCACCGGATGAAGGTTCTCGGCGGCGATTTGTGGCGACCGTGACGCGGCGGGGGTGGGGTGGTGGTGGCGGGGAGGGAAAGAGGAGATAAAAGAGAGAGGCAGGGGAAGAAGGGGAAATGAAAGGGAGGAGGAACAAAAATGGGGAATGGGAGGGAAGGAAAGAATGGGATAGAGATGATGAGGAGGAGAAGGGGAATGGGGGAGGAGAGAACCGAGAAGCGGGGAAAGGAAGAAGAGGAAAGGGAGGGGAAAGGGAAGGGGGAGGAGATGACCGGAGGACGGGAAAGGGAGGAGAGGAAAAGAAAGGGAGGGGAAGGGGAAGGAGAGTACCAGAGGAGGAGGAGAAGGGAGAAAAGAGAGGAGAGGAACGAAGAAGGGGAATGGCAGCTTAGTCAAAGGGAGGGAATAGAAGGAATGGGGGTAGACAGGGAGATTAGGAATAGATATTTTGAGTAGTCCAAAGGGAAGGAAGGAAGGGAAGGGGGAAAGGTAGGAGAGGAAGGGAAGGGGGAAAGGGAGGAGAGGAACGAAGAAGGGGAATGGCAGCTTAGTCAAGGGGAGGGAAGGGAAGGAATGGGGTAGACAGGGAGATTAGGAATAGATATTTTGAGTAGTCCAAAGGGAAGGTAGGAAGGGAAGGGGGAAAGGGAGGAGAGGAAGGAAGAAGGGGAATGGCAGCTTAGTCAAAGGGAGGGAATAGAAGGAATGGGGTAGACAGGGAGATTAGGAATAGATATTTTGAGTAATCCAAAGGGAAGGAAGGAAGGGAAGGGGAAAGAAAGCAATTGATCTCTCTTTTTGGCCACTCGATTCAGGAGCAGTAAGTAGCGGGCTTTTTTTCCCATTATTTTCTTTTTTTACGCCCTTGCACTGTCCACTCTGCTGTAAAAAAATAAAATAAAAAAAATAAAATACAAAGAGGAAAAAAAATATGGTTCTTCTTCTATTTCTCCTTTTTTTTTACATTTTTTTTTTTAGTTGAACGTGTAGGAGTGTGTGTGTGTGTGTGTGTGTGTGTGTGTGTGTGTGTGTGTGTGTGTGTGTGTGTGTGTGTGTAAAACGTGAACTCGAATTGTTTGTTTAGTTCATTTCAAAGACCGCCGGCGAGGAAGCTTCCTTTTAATTAACTTTGGACATCACGCGAGAGAATAATAATTGTTTTTGGGAATTGTTTTTTTTCTTTTTCTTATACAAACCTTGTCGAATACTCATCACTTCACCCCTACTCATCATCATCATCACTATCATCATCATCATCATCATCATCATTATTATTAGGACAAAGGTCTTTCCCTCAGGTCTTAGCCTCAGACCTTACTATTATTTCCGATTGGGGCAAGAAGAACCTGGTGTCCTTCAACGCCTCAAAAACACAGTTTCTCCACCTATCCACTCGACACAATCTTCCAAACAACTATCCCCTATTCTTTGACAACACCTAGCTATCACCTTCCTCAACACTAAACTTCCTCGGTCTATCCTTAACTCAAAATCTCAACTGGAAACTTCATATCTCATCTCTTACTAAATCAGCTTCCTCGAGGCTGGGCGTTCTGTACCGTCTCCGCCAGTTCTTCTCCCCTGCACAGTTGCTGTCCATATACAGGGGCCTTGTCCGCCCTTGTATGGAGTATGCATCTCATGTGTGGGGGGGCTCCACTCACACAGCTCTTCTGGACAGAGTGGAGTCTAAGGCTCTTCGTCTCATCAGCTCTCCTCCTCATACTGATAGTCTTCTACCTCTTGAATTCCTCCGCAATGTTGCCTCTCTTTCTATCTTCTATCGATATTTCCACGCTGACTGCTTTTCTGAACTTGCTAACTGCATGCCTCCCCCTCCTTATTGCTGCACTCGGCTTTCTACTCATGCTCATCCCTATACTGTCCAAACCCCTTATGCAAGAGTTAACCAGCATCTTCACTCTTTCATCCCTCACGCTGGTAAACTCTGGAACAATCTTCCTTCATCTGTATTTCCTCCTGCCTACGACTTGAACTCTTTCAAGAGGAGGGTATCAGGACACCTCTCCTCCCGAAACTGACCTATCTTTCGGCCACCTCTTGGTATTCTTTTTAGGAGAGTAGCAGGCTTTTTTTATTAATGTTTACTTTTTTGTGCCTTTGAGCTGTCTCCTTTGCTGTAAAAAAAAAAAAAAAAAAAAAAACGTTCTCTCTCTCTCTCTCTCTCTCTCTCTCTCTCTCTCTCTCTCTCTCTCTCTAGTACAATGGCCAAAAGAGAGGTCAATTTCGGATGGAGAGGTGCCTTGATTCTCTCTCTCTCTCTCTGTCTGGTATTAGTGCACTCAATCCTGTTCCATCAAATGCTCTAACTTCATCTCTCCATCTGGTCCTACGTCTGTCCTGACTTCTCGTATAATTTCTGGTCTGACAAGGTTACTTTAGGCTATTATGGCTGAGGAGAACCTGCCGAGACAGTGTGTGTGTGTGTGTGTGTGTGTGTGTGTGTGTGTGTGTGTGTGTGTGTGTGTGTGTGTGTGTGTGTGTGTGTGTGTGTGTGTGTCCCCTGTCTGCCTCCCTTTATCGTTAACACACACACACACACACACACACACACACACCAAGCAATCACCACTCAAATCAATCACCAGCTTAATTAGTCTTGCCCAGAGCGTTGGAATTAGCTTTTCTGTCTCGCCTTAGGAATTAATATTAAACAGCGACATAATTATAGTTGGGTCCTAAGGCAAAATCCATCAGCGAGGGATTATATATGCTTCTGTTTCCTTCCGATTTTTGATATAGTAAAGGAGACAGCTAAGGACAAGAGCAAACACACAAACAAGCAGCCATATCGTATCTTTTTTGGCTCTTGGAAATATATAGTTGATGAAGGTACCACACGTTATATGACAAGGCTTTAGTGGGAGTTTGTGGGCATTTCCAGGGATAGTTTTACGACCCTGGTGGTAGTGTGGCCATTCTTCTGCACCATGAACCTAAGACAACACTCATTAGAACCCGGCTGACCTACCTTTTGGCTTTTTGAAATAGTTGATGTGAAGGGAACTACACGTTATATGACAAGGCTTTCGTGGGAGTTTGTGGGCATTTCCGGGGATAGTTTTATGAGCCTGGTGGTAGTGTGGCCATTCTTCTGCACCATGAACCTAAAACAACACTCTTTATAACCCGATTGACCTCCCTTTTGGCTTTTGGAAATAGTTGATGAGTTTCCAGGGGTAGTTTTATAAGCCTCGTGGTAGTATGGCCTATCTTCTGCACCATGAACCTAAAACAACACTCATTAGAACCAGATTGACCTCCCTTTTGGCTTTTGGAGTTAGGTGATGCGAGAGGCGTGTGGAAGGGTGTGTGAATACCAACCATGGACCCGGATTCTCAGACGCTTTCGGCTCTCACAAAAAAATGCTTCTAAGGGCTACAAAGGAGATTAGTTGGATTCTCATGAGGGTTTTGAAAGTTCATGGTACAGAGGCCTTGTCAAACCAACACTTGGCTCGTAAAACTACCCTTGGAAATACTAACACAACCTCCGAAAGCCTTCCAATGGCTATACAAAGGAGATTAGTTGTTTTCTCATGAGGGTTTTGCAAGTTCACGGTACAGAAGCCTTGTCAAACCAACACTTGGCTCGTAAAACTACCCTTGGAAATGCTAACACAACCTCTCCGAAAGCCTTGTCAAATGTGTGTGTGTGTGTGTGTGTGTGTGTGTGTGTGTGTGTGTGTGTGTGTGTGTGTGTGTGTGTGTGTGTGTGTGTGTGTGTGTGTGTGTGTGTGTGTGTGTGTGTGTGTGTGTGTGTGTGTGTGTGTAGGACCCAAAATGTTTGAGGATATGGACCCATGGAGGCGAAAGACACACCATTCCATTCCTTTCTCGCCTTCTATTACTGACCTCCGTGAGTGAACCAGGACGCGGCCGTGATGCAAGCGTGAGTTATCAGCGTGATCGGTAACCTTTAAGAGCCCGGCAAGATCCATGGCAACACACACTTCTTCGTCCCCGCCTTCCTTCCTCCCCTTGCAGTTAAAAATGGCGTGGGGGCCTTCACTCATGCTTCGTTTTTGCACTCCCCCCCACCCCCCCACCCCCCTCTCGGTCTTTTCTTGGCGGCGGAATAGACTCAGCTCCCCCGCGGTGCATATTTATGGTGATAATGGCGTGCAGGGTGGACGAGAGGCGCCGGGTGGAATATGCGTTAGTGAGTGGTCGGGAAATGAGACGCCTCCATCACGCGGGAGTTGTGTGGAGCGTGTGGAAGCGACCAACCGCCACCGCCCCGTGTGTGTGTGTGTGTGTGTGTGTGTGTGTGTGTGTGTGTGTGTGTGTGTGTGTGTGTGTGTGTGTGTGTTCATGATAAGGAAGGGTGAGTGAAGGGCGTGATAGCTCCGCCCTCTCCAACCTTCCGTGGGTATCTTACTCTTCTTTTCTTTGTTATTCTTTGTCATTATTTTCTTTTTTCCTCTCCGTTTTCTTCATCTTCATATTCTTTTTCTTTATCGTCATCTTCTTCCTCCTTTTCCTCCTCCTCCTCACCGAACTTTTTTTCTTGTCCTTGTTCTTGTTTTCTTCTTTTTCTTCTTGTTTTTCTATTCTTTTTTTCTACGTCTTTCTCATTCTCATTCAATTATTTTTTCTTCTTCTTTTACTTCATCCTTATTTTCATTCTTTTCTTCATCTTTCTCTTCTATTATTCAACTGCTTCTTCTTCTTCAACTTCTTCTTCTTCTTCTTAGGGAGTCAAGTTGTAAAGGAAAACAAAAGAAAACAAAAACAAGGTAAGATCTACGAAAAACTTGGCAAAACTATCTACTTATATCTATCTACTCACCTATCCTTTTCCCTATCTATCTATCCATCATTTTGTATAGTCATCCATGTATTCCTTGAACTCCACGTCACATATAAACAAAAAAGCATCGCACTGGGCTAAGATCGACAACTACGCATTATCTTTCTATATATTCCCTCTTAACACAGTGATATAAATGGCTAATATTTCTGCAGTGTGTGTGTGTGTGTGTGTGTGTGTGTGTGTGTGTGTGTGTAAGCGAGCGGCTCTCAGTAATATGAAATGGTGATGTGCGTGGGATTCATAATTAAGCCGAGGATGGATTTTTACGCCGCTTGGGATGACACGACGCTCGCTGATTAACGACGCCGTTTTGATTTGCCTCCGCTGCTCTGGTTAACCTTGATCAACACGAGGCGATGATGTACCTGCCCTTGGAGATGTGACGTGAGTGGGGTGACGGTGGGGCTGAGCGTGAACCCCCGGCGGTAAACGTTAAAAATAAAATAATCGTAATGGAAAAATATATTAAGTTTGATGAGGGAAAAACACATAAGGGAAAGTAAAGGAGAGAGAGAGAGAGAGAGAGAGAGAGAGAGAGAGAGAGAGAGAGAGAGAGAAGAATTGAAGTGAGGTTGGAGTGAGGGGAGGGGAGAAAAGGTACACGGATGTTTGGGGAGAAAAGGGGAGAGAAAAAAAAAACGAAAAAATAAAGAAAAGAAGAAAAAAAGAACATCATTATTATTTTTTATGGTGTGGAGAGATTGGTTGGAAAAATGTTACCACGGAAAAAAAGTATCAGAAAAACTATAAAGAAAAAAACCGATGACCTTCCCCCCAAAAAAGAATCGAATTTAGTTGGTTTTAAATGTTCGTTGATTCTGCTTTACCTTCTGCCGTCTTTCATCTTTTTTTCTCTCTTTTTCCTCTTCTTTTTCTTCTTTTGTTCTTCTTGTCCTTGTTGTACCTTTTCCTTCTTCTTCCTCTTCTTTTTCCTTCTTTTTCCTCCTCTTCCTTTTCCTTCTTCTTCCTCCTCTTCCTTTTCCTTCTTCTTCCTCTTCTTTTTCCTTCTTCTTACTCCTCTTCCTTTTCCTTCTTCTTCCTCCTCTTCCTTTTCCTTCTTCTTCCTCTTCTTTTTCCTTCTTCTTCCTCCTCTTCCTTTTCCTTCTTCTTCCTCCTCTTCCTTTTCCTTCTTCTTCCTCCTCTTCCTTTTCCTTCTTCTTCCTCCTCTTCCTTTACCTTCTTCTTCCTCCTCTTCCTTTTCCTTCTTCTTCCCCTTCTTTTTCCTTCTTCTTCCTCTTCTTTTTCCTTCTTCTTCCTCCTCTTCCTTTTCCTTCTTCTTCCTCCTCTTTCTTTTCCTTCGTCTTCCTCCTCTCCCTTTTCCTTCTTCCTCCTCTTCCTTTACCTTCTTCCTCCTCTTCCTTTTCCTTCTTCCTCCTCTTCCTTTACCTTCTTCCTCCTCTTCCTTTTCCTTCTTCTTCCTCTTCCTTTACCTTCTTCCTCCTCTTCCTTTCCCTTCTTCTTCCTCCTCTTCCTTTTCCTTCTTCTTCCTAATCTTCCTAACCCTAATAATCACAAACCCTCAGTATAATTTTTCTTACGGAGTGGACAGTTTTAGAGTTGAAATAAATATCACCAAAACTACATTACAAAAAACTATACATAAAAAAAAACAGATGATCCCCCATAAAAGGATAGAATTAACTTACAAAGGTGTGTTGATACTGCTTTTAACACCTGATGCATTTGCGCTACCTGTTGCTTTTACATATATCGCTGGATGCTTGGTGGATTAACTGCTCTCTCCTTCCCTTCTATTTCCTTCTCTTACCTCATTTCTTTCAGCTGCCCTTCCCTTTCCTTCCCATCGCATTCCCTTCCTTTCACTCTACCACCCTTCCCTTCCCTTCACTTCCCTTCACCTGCCATCCCCTTTTTGCCTTCCTTTAATTTCCCTTCCCTTCCCTTCCCTCACCTGCTCTTCCCTTCCCTTTCCTTCCTTTCACCTGCCCTCCCCTTTCCTTCCTTTCACTTCCCTTCCATTCCCTCCAACTCCCTTCCCTTCCCTCATCTGCTCTTCCCTTCCCTTCCCTTTCCTTCACCTGCATTCCCTTTCCTTCCCATCACCTGCCCTCCCCTTTCCTTCCCTTCCTTTCACTTCCCTTCCCTTCTTTCACCTTCCCATCCCTTCCTTAATATACCTTTTCCTACCCTTCTCTAACGTCCTCTCCAGTCCCCTTCCCTTATCGACAATCCACTTCCCTTACCTTCCCATCCCTTCCCTAACATTCTCTTTCTTTCCTCCCAAATCCTCCTCTACGCTCCCCTTCCCTTATCGACAATCCAGAGCCTCCCCTTCCCTTCCCTTCCTGGTCCCATTTAAAACTCCCTTGTTCCTGTTCTATCCTTTCCCTGTTTTCCCTTCCCTCACCTGCCCTCATTTCCCCTGCTTCCTTCTCCCTTCCCTTCCTCCCCCTTCCCTTCACGAGTCCTTCCTTCCCTTCCCTGCCCTCCCTTCTCTTTCCTCATTTGATCTCTCCTCCCCTCACCTGCTCTTTCCTCCCCTTATCTATCTCTCTTCTCTTCTCCCGCTCTCTCTTTCCCCTCCTCTTCCCTCCACTTCCCCGGGTCACGTCTCTACACAAGGAACGTATTTGCTTAAGTTACACGATTCTCCTTTTGCTTTCTCCCTTTGATCTATACTTTGTTAAATGTCATGAGCTCTCTCTCTCTCTCTCTCTCTCTCTCTCTCTCTCTCGGATATAGAGGTAAAGGGGAGGAGAAATAAGGTTGGAAGGAGTGAGGGAAAAGGAAGAGGGGTTTTAAAGAGGGAAAGTTAAGGTAGAGAAGGGAAAGTGAGGTTAGGAAAATGAAGAATAAGGAAAAGGATGAGAATAGGGAAATAAAGGTAAAAGAGAAGGGAAATAAGGAGGAGGAGTGAAGGAGAAGGAAGAGGGGTTTTAGAGAGGGAAAGTTAAGGTAGGGAAGGGAAAGTGAGGTTAGGAAAATGAGGAACAAGGAAGAATATGTTAAAGAGAAGAAAAGGTGATATAGTGAAAGGGAAAGTGAGGTTAAGAAAGGTAAAGAAAAAGATATAAAAACAATTGGTGGTGGAGGATAAAAAAAAAAAAAACAGAAAGGGGAAGGAAGGAGAAAGAGAGAAGGTGAGAAGGGGAGAGAGAGATAAGGAGCTTGGTGGAGAGAAGAGAGAGAGAGAGAGAGAGAGAGAGAGAGAGAGAGAGAGAGAGAGAGAGAGAGAGAGAGAGAGAGAGAGAGAGAGAGAGAGAGAGAGAGAGAGAGAGAGAGAGAGAGAGAGAGAGAGAGAGAGAGAGAGAACTGCAGTGAGGTTAAGGGGAAGGAAGGGAAGAGAAGTGAGGGGAAGGGAACAGCACACAAGAGGATAGAGAGGAGAGAAAGGAGAGCGAAGGAAGGAAGGAAAAAGACGAAAATAAAGAAAAGAAAAAAGGAAATAAAAGGGAAAAAGACGAGAGAAGGGGAAACTAGCATAAAAAAGTTGGTGGATGGGAAAAGTTTGAATGGGGAAAGGAAATGAGTCTGGGAGGAGAAATAAAAAAGATAAGAAAAAAAAGGAAAAAAATGGAGAGGCTGTAAGAGATGAAAGAAAGATAAGAATAAAGAGGAAGAGGAAGAGGAAGAGAGGTAAGGGCGGAAGAGGCGAGGAAAAAGGTCTGGAGAGGATGTAAGAGCCGAGAGGTAAGAATGAAGAGAGAAGAAGAGAAGTAAGGAACAAAGAAGTAAAGAAGGTGTAGAGATTGATAAGAGGGAAAATAAGCTAATAATTAAAAGCAAGAAAAAGGGAAGTGAGGGAGGAAGAAGTGACGAAGAATATGTAAAGATTGATAAAAAGGAAAGAAAGATAAGAATAAATATAGGAAGAGGAAGGGAAGGAGGAAGAAGTGAGGAGTGAGATATAAAGGTTGATAAATGGGAAAAATAAGCTAAAAATAGATAGGATAGAGAGGGAAGGAGTTAGAGAAAGGGGATGATAAATAAAGGGAGGAAGAGTAAGGTTGTGAAGATGAAGAAGGGAGGGAGAGAAAAGGAGAAGAAGAAAGGAGAAACAAAGGAGAGATGGAGGAACGAGGAAGAAAGAGGGAAGGAGAGAAAAGGAGAGGAAGAAAGGAGAAACAAAGGAGAGATGGAGGAACGAGGAAAAATGAGGGAAGGAGAGAAAAGGAGAGGAAGAAAGGAGAAACAAAGGAGAGATTGAGGAACGAGGAAAAAGGAGGGAAGGAGAGAAAAGAAGAGCAAGAAAGGAGAAACAAAGGAGAGATGGAGGAACGAGGAAAAAGTTGAGATGGAGGAAGGAGAAAAAATATATAAGTAGGTTCAGTTAATTAAGGAGGGCAGGCTTTTTCTACCTAACACTTTCCTTTAGACTTTAGAGCGACGCCTGAACCTTCCCGCCGCGCCCTATGATGAAATAAGGAAAGGAAAGGGAACGTGAGGTAAAAAGAACGGAAAAAAAAAACAACAGAAGGGGGATGAAGAAGAGTGAAAGAGAGAAGGTGTGAAGGGAAAAAGAATAGGAAGGAGAAAGGAAGATAAAGAAGAATAAGTAAAGGGGTAAAATATGCATAGAAGTTAAGGAAAACGAGGTGATAAAAAATTAAACATAAACGAGTAAACTGTTCAATAGGCTCTCATTACCACCCGCTATAATTATTTGCCCTCCTAAATAACATCAAGGAAAAAGAAGAAAAAATGATCGTGGTAATACAAAAAGGAAGGAAAAAGCTTAATAATGATACTTTTCTTAAACACACACGCGAGCAAACTGTCTAATATGCGCTCGTAACCACCTATCTGCCTTCCTAATTAACACCTATTGAGTAAAGGAAAAATAAAATAACACATATAACAGGAAAAAGAATAGGCCGGTAATGATACTCCCCTTAAACACACGCGGGGAAAGTGTTAAAATCGCCCTCGTAACCAGCCACTCTATAAGCGTTTACGTCGCTATTGCTGTCAGCGGCGCCCTACCTTATGGAGGCTGCCCGGACGCGTCTCGGCCCCACTACGTAGTCGATGTTATTACGGTCGCCGGGCATCTTTCCCTCCGCGCGAGTTCGATGTCCCGTTGAGGATGAAGAAGAAGGCGAGGGGAATGCAAGACTGAAGAGGAGAAGAAGGCGGCGGAAGAGGAGGAGGAGGAGGATACGAAAGCGATGGATGAGAAAGCTGGGAAGTGAACTGAAGTGAAAATGGGAGAGGAAGAGGATAAAACGAATGCGAAAGAAAGAAAATGAAAGAAAGAAAGATATAAAAGGGAAAAAAAACGAGGCCTCAACGAAGCCCCGAATGAAACCAGGAACGATGCCCCGAATGAAGCCCCAAACGAAACCCCGAACGAAGCCAAGATCAAAGCCCCACTAAGCCCCGGACGAAGCCCCCAAGGAAGCCCCAATTAAGCCCGACCGAAGCCAAGAACGAAGCCCCGAACGAAGCCCTGAACGAAACCCGAACGAAGCCCCGAAGCGTGAGTTATACCGATGCAGGCGCCAGATTTTACTTTATCGGCTGTTTGGTGTCGAAGTAACTCGCGGTGGAGGTAAAGTAAGATGTTGTAAAGTACAGTTATGGGGCGTTTTTATCTTTATTAACCCCCCCCCCCCTCTCTCTCTCTCTCTCTCTCTCTCGCAGTAATGGTGGTGGTGGTGATTTTGGGTTGTTGTGGATGTCGATGGTGGTGGTTGTGGTGGTGGTTGTGGAGGTGGAGATGCAAGTTTCTTCTTTTCCTCCTCCTCCTCCTCCTCCTCCTCCTCTTCCTCTTCCTCCTCCTCTCTAAAGACCTATTCGTGACATTTAACGAAAAAAAAAAACTCCTTCCCTGCCACTAATTTCATCACCACAATCTTCATCATCATCATCACTATTATAATCACTAACACATATGCATACCAGTTCACCACCATCGCCATCACTTCCACCATTACTACTACCACAGCAACCAAAATCAAGAACAATAACAACAACAACAACAACGATGGGTACTAAAAATAAACACATGCTACGCTTTTAAATCCAATAAAACGGACTCTGCCTATTTTTACAACCTTTTCTTTTCCCTAATGCCTCGCTCAGGTAAAAAGGTAATCACGACCTACCTTGACACGCAGTCCGTCTAATTAGCGCAGGTCATCCAGCCTACTGTCCTTCTGAAAAAAGTAAATTAGTGTTACAAATATATATATAAGGTCTTACAAATGAATAACTAACTAACTAAACATGTCTGCGTTCCAAGTAAAGAAAATAACTACATATAGATAGAAGTGTTACAAGTAAAGAAAGCGAAATAAAGAGTAATGACAGTATATAAAGTTACAAGTAAATTAAAGTAACGTTATTTTTGCTGTCGATATTCTCTTCAAAATCAATCTGAAAAGCAAGCCTCGGATCAGAGAGACAAACAGACAAACACAAGCAAACAAGAAAATATCATACCTCAACATCAGGCAGCTAATAGTGTCCGAATTCTCCCTCTTTACCCGAGGTCTCTTATAATAACAATAATAATAACACTGATTTTCTTCTGAACATTCCCTAACTCGGTAGCAGCGACGGGCCAAATTTGTGGCTTTACCGTGTAGCAGCGACGGGCCAAATTTGTGCCATGATATAAACCCCCAAAAATAGATGATACATAATCTGATAACAAATGCTTTGATATATATTATGAAATGGTTTGTGTGAGGGGTGATTTTTTCTCATTTTTCTCGCTTGGAGGGACCATTAAGAAACATGATCCCCGCTGCTACCGGGCTAAAGAGAATAGTAAAAGTTTTAAATAATGGTTAAGTTACACCCTCACCAAAGCATCTTAACACCCACACACACACCCACACACACACACACGGGAAGGAACACATTACCACCCTCAGTTCCCCGTCCCTGCAGCACTAAAAACGGCATGTCATCGCCTTTTATTGCTCGTCCTCGCCAGGGAATGATAATAATGAGAGAGAGGAGAGAAAGGAACGCTTGGGATTATGTGATTTTCAGCCGCCATTTCGTTGTGATATTGGCGAAGTGAGAGTAGACATAGAAAAAGGAGAAAGAGAAGGAGGAGATGGTGAAGTACTGAGGAAAGGGAAGGAAGGAGAGGAGGTGGTAGAGGGAGATAGGGAGAAAGAAGAGAAAGAGAAGGAGACAGAGGAGGAAGAGATGAAGTAAAAGGGAAGAAGGGAGGAGAGGAAACTGTAGAGGGAGGAGATTGGGAGAAGGGAAAGGAAAAAGAGACGATGGAGAAGTAGAGGAGGTAGAGGTTGAGGGAAATGAAAAGGAAGAGGGAAAGGAGGGAGATATGGAGAAATAGGAGGGAAAGAGGAGAGATAGGAGACGGTAGATAAAGACAGGGGGAAATAAAAGAACGAGGAGGAAGAAGAAATGAAGAAGCAATGAAGGGGAGAGAAAGGAGACGGTAGATATAGAGATAAAATGAAGGAAGAGGACAAGGAAAAAGAAGAGGAAAAATGGGAAAAAATAAAAGGAAACGAGAGAAGCAAGGAAACCAGGAGAAAATGAGTGAGAATTGGGCAAATATTGAGAGAGAGAGAGAGAGAGAGAGAGAGAGAGAGAGAGAGAGAGAGAGAGAGAGAGAGAGAGAGAGAGAGAGAGAGAGAGAGAGAAAACGTGTGTGTGTGTGTGTGTGTGTGTGTGTGTGTGTGTGTGTGTGTGTGTGTGTGTGTGTGTGTGTGTGTGTGTTGACCCCAATTTCCTGTAAGGCGAGACCAGTGTTTGAAAATCTGCAGATAACACAGTCGAGATTTTTCCTGCAGCCCTGGAAGTTTTTTTTTTTTTATAATCTGCAGTTATTTTCAGTTTTAAGAATTTTAATCCGTCTATTAATCTGTATATATTTTTGCTTTTCTTTTATTTCCGTTTACATTTTTTTCAGTATTTTTTTTTAATTTGAAGTTTTGAGGCCTTTTTTTTACCTATTTTTGCGTGTAATCTTATTCGTATCTGTTCTTTTTGTTTGTCTCTGTTTTATATATTTGCATATCTATATTTATTTCCATGTTATTTTTTTCATTTGCCTCCATTTTATATATTTGTATCTGTATTTTCACTTCTATGTTTTTTTTTTATTTACCTTCGTTTTATATATTTCCAACCTTATTTTCATTCACACCTTAATTCCTGTTTGCATTTGTATTCTTATTAGTGGTTTTATATGAGTTTTTGTCTGCATTTGTAACTGTACTTATGTTTTTATCTCAATACTCATGTTTTTTTAATATATATTTTCTTCAGTCAATGTTATCTATATGTTTTATTTGCTATGTTTGCTTGTTTTGCTAGTAGAGAATTAGATGACGCCCTTTAATGTCTGTTTGTATGTTTGTTTTCTCATTCACGTCACTTTTCACTCTTTCAATTTGTTATCTTACCTTATCAAAGCTTCGGCCCCTCTTACCATCAATTTCACTTTTTTTTCACATTTTTCCATTTTCCTGTAGCGTTTTTTCCCAATTTTCATCATCGCTCCTCATTTTCTTTTACCATCTTTTTCCCATTTTCTTTTACCATCTTTTTTCCATTTTCTTTTACTGTTTTCCTTTTTTCCTCATAACGTTCCCCTCATTACCAATACTCCAATTCTCCTTCTTCTCCTCCTTATTCTCCTTCTCCTCCTCCTCCTCGTCTTCGTTTTATCTTCTTTCTCCTTCGTCTTCATCATCATCACTATCTTTTTCTTTTTCTTCTTCTTCTTCTTCCTCCTCCTTCTTCTTCACCACCAAATCCTCTTCCTCCTCCTCCTCCTCTAGCAGTAATGAGATGACCAAAGGAAAGTAAGGCCGATTTATATCATGAGAGAGAGAGAGAGAGAGAGAGAGAGAGAGAGAGAGAGAGAGAGAGAGAGAGAGAGAGAGAGAGAGAGAGAGAGAGAGAGAGAGAGAGAGAGAGAGAGAGAGAGAGAGAGAGAGAGAGAGCGTGCAAATGACAGCCATTAAGTGAGAGTTGAAACTTTAACACACACACACACACACACACACTTAAATAGTTTACAAAAGCCTATGATTTCATTGCCTCTCATTCCTGATTCCATTCCTTTTCATTCCCGGTCCCCTCCCGTTTCATTTTCGGTCCTATCCCGTTTCATTTGTTTCCATCCGGTTTCATTCCTGTTCCCATTCCCGTTTCATTCCTGTTCCCCTCCCGTTTCATTCCTGGTCCCCTTCCGTTTCATTCCTATTCCCATCCCGTTTCATTCCTGTTCCCATCCCGTTTCATTCCCGGTCCTATTCCGTTTCATTCCCGGTCCTATCCCGTTTCAATCCCGGTCCTATCCCGTTTCATTCCTGGTCCCCTCCCACTTCATTCCTGTTCCCCTCCCGTTTCATTCCCGGTCCTATCCCGTTTCATTCCCGGTCCTATCCCGTTTCATTCCCGGTCCTCTCCCGTTTCATTCCCGGTCCCGTCCCGTCTCGTTCCCGTGTTCTCATTTCCTTCGGTTCATTTAGTTCGTTCCTTTTTCCATTTCCCTGAGTTCCGGACAGACAGCAGAAGGGTCAAAGGTCACGTTGGGCAAAGATTCAACAATGGATTTTAATATTATCATCACCATCATCATTACAACCATCATTATTGCTTTTGTTATCATTATCTATCATCATCATTTAAACATTTCCGAGGAGCTAATAGATGGAGACATTCGTAAATATGAAGATGGTGCGTTAGAACAATATATTAGGAATGATGAGAAAAGTGGTGGTAGTTTTGGTGGTGGTGGAGGAGGAGGATATTTTAGGTGGAGTTGTCAGCAGATGGTGGAGGTGTGTGTGTGTGTGGGGGGGGGATAATGGTGGTGGTGGTGGCAGTAAAGAAAGTTAAGGTTATGTAACAGTGTAGACAATTGCTGATGTTAATTGTAGTGGTAATGATGCTGGTCGTAATAGATGGTAGCGGGGGTGGTGGTAATGGATATGGCGGTGATGGTAGTGGTAGTGACTGTGGTAGTATTTGGTGCTAGTGGTGATCATAGTGATATATGGATAGAGAGAAGGTGGAGGACGAGGAGGAGGAGGAAAAGATGGAGAAGGAACGAAAGGGAGAGAAAGGAGGCGTTAGATAAAAGAGATGGAGGAAAGGAGGAGAATGAGAAGAAAGAAAAAGGGAAGGGTGTGAAAAAAAAGAAGGCAAAAGGAAACGAGAAGTAGGTGATGGTGATGATGGTGATAACTGAGGAGATGGTGAAGGTGATGGTGGATGCGGGGAAGATACTAGCTGTGGTGGCGGCGGAAGTGGTGGTGGTGGTGGTGGTGGTGACGGTGGTGGTGGTGGTGGTGGTGACGGTGCAGGCTGTCACTGAGCCAACTTGGATCTATGGGCGGGAGTCCCTTTGTGTTTTTGTCCCTCCCCTTTCCCTTATCTCCTCCTCCTCCTCCTCCTCCTCCTCCCTTCCCTCCCTGAGCCTTCCCTTCATCCCAGACATCAACAAAAAATACGCCCTTCCTTTCCCTTTCAAACACACACACACACACACACACACACACACACACACACACACACACACACACACACACACACACACACACACACGACCCTTCCCCCATACACACACCTCCCTCCCTTCACATGCATACACAAACACTTTTTTACCCAAACTTACAGACAAACAAACAAACAAACAGACTGCCTGGAAGATATGATGTACCGTGCTCGTGGCGGTGTGTGTGTGTGTGTGTGTGTGTGTGTGTGTGTGTGTGTGTGTGTGTGTGTGTGTGTGTGTGTGTGTGTGTGGAGTTTAATTAAAAGTTCTGAGTGGATCGCCTTAATATTATTCCATTTCGGCAGCGGAGAGTTACCTACCCGAAGCCACTGTATAATTTGCTTTCTAATTTATCGTCTTTGGGGACATATATATGAGCGAGAGAGAGAGAGAGAGAGAGAGAGAGAGAGAGAGAGAGAGAGAGAGAGAGAGAGAGAGAGAGAGAGAGAGAGAGAGAGAGAGAGAGAGACCTTATATGACTTAACGTAGTGGTCTGCTACTAATCCTATTACCTGAAGAGTGTATTGCGTCTTGTCAAGCTTCCCTTCTCTTCTTTTCCCTTCCATTGCCATATTTTTCCCTTCCCTCCCCTCCGCTTCCCTTCCCTTCACTTACCTTTCTTTCCATTCCCTTCTCTTCCCTCGCCTTCCCTTTCCTTTCTTTGTCTTTCTTTCCTTTCCCTTCTCTTGACTTCCCTTGCCTTGCCTTGCCTTGCTTTCCCGTCCCATCCCTCCCTTTCCCTTCCTTGCCTTGCCTTTCTTTCCCTTCCTTTTGCCCTTCTGTCTCTTCCCTTCCTTTCCCTTGCCTTCCCTTCCCTTCCCATCCCTTTCCTTTCCCTTACCATGCCTTTCCCGTCCCATCCCTCTCTTTTCCTTCCTTGACTTGCCTTTCCTTCCCTTCCCTTCCCTTTGCCTTTCTGTCTCTTTCCTTGCCTTCCCTTGCCTTCCCTTCCCTTCCTTCCCTTCCCATCCCTTTCCTTTCCTTTCCCATGCCTTGCCCTTCCCTCCCCTGCCCTTCCATTCCCTTCGCCTTTCTTTCCCGCACCTAATAACAAAACTTCTTCACCTGTCTCGGTTATTTGACTTCTGTGTCGAGGAGGGATCTGGAGGCTTGTCCGTGGCTACTCCCAAGGCTTAACAACTACTATAATGGCAAACTACGAACACTTCTTATTAGTACTTTATGAGCGTGGCGAGGGGTCCGTGTGAGGGCTCGTGATTAGTGCGAGAAGCCGAAGAGGAAACTGATGAATACTCTTTCTCGCTCTTTAGTGGTATTAATGTGGGATGATGGAGGATTAAGATTGCTGTAGGGTAGTTAGTGAAATCTGGTGGAGACGACCGTAGACTTTTATTTTGTTCTCTGTGGCAGATTTTTTTTTTTTTATACTCAGGGACAAAAAACAAAAACGACAACAAAAAAAAGACCGCTAGATGCTCCTCAGAACGAAAGAAAAAGACCGAGAGGCCAGAAGAGAGATCAAGTTCGGGTGGAGAGATGTCTTGATACTCTCCTCTTTAGTGAGTTCAAGTTGTAGGCTGAAGTAAATGCAGCCGAAGGAAGAACACAAGGAGTCCGCAAGAAGCCGGCAATCCTATACAAGGCAGCTCCTGTAAATCTAACCCCATCTAACCTTACCATCCATGAATTTATCCAACTTCTTGAATATACCTATTGTATTGATATTCACACCATGATTGCCAAGCCTGTTCCACTCATCCACCACTCCTCTGGTAAACCGATTCTTGCCTATGTCTTTGGTGAATCTGAATGCATCCAACTTAAACCCATTGCTACGTGTTCTAACCGACTCTTATTACCAGAACCTATCAACATCAACCTAATGGTGTTATTACTTCATGAAACTATGATATAATTTAGAGAGAGAGAGAGAGAGAGAGAGAGAGAGAGAGAGAGAGAGAGAGAGAGAGAGAGAGAGAGAGAGAGAGAGAGAGAGAGAGAGAGAGAGAGAGAGAGAGAGAGAGAGAGAGGTTTTTGTTGATGTTGTTGTTGTTCTTTACAGCACTCGTAACTTCGTGTGAGAGCGAGTGAACGTGAAATAAACATACACAGCTTTTAATTTAGGATAATACAAAAATATATAAATGTCGCGTTACATCCACTGTATTTAGCAATTGCATTAAAGTTTCTAGAATTTAATGGTACGTGAAATTAATGTAGAAATATGCAACTTTTAATTTAGGATAACAAAAATACGTCAGGCTACATCCATTACATTAGCTGTTAAAGTTTCGAGAATGTAAGTGAAATGAGACTTTACATATGCAACTTCTAATTCACGATAACACAAAAAACATACAAGTCACATTAACATTTCCAGAATTCAATTAAGCGATTATTGGGCAGAGTCGCGTCAATCTCCCCATGACAGCGAGTCGCCCTAATGCTCCTATTTCGTACGCGCTCTACAGGAATTCCGGCGGCACGATGGTTTTATTGCGAATTCATTTCCAAGGATTGTGTGCGATGTGGAATGAAGCTCAGCCGACACCCACGACCAGGGAATGTGACGCGGCCATGAGACAATGAGGAGCAAAGATAGAGGTTGGTATTGTCAGATAATGAAGCTCCGCCGACACCCACGACCAGGGAATGTGACGCGGCAATGAGACAATGAGAAGCAAAGATAGAGGTTGGTATTGTCAGATGCTCCCACCCCTCACACCAACTATTTCCAAAGGCCAAAAATGAGGTTAATCGAGTTCCAATGAGTGTTCTTTTAGGTTCACGGTACAGAAGAAGGCTCAGACTACCACCAGGGTCATAAAAGTAACCCTGGAAATGCCCTAAACCCCCACGAAAGACTAGTAAATTACGTGTTCTTGGGCGCAGAAATGTTTGAAAATATGGCCCAGAGCCCTTGTATATATATAAATATGTGTACTGATGCAATTTTCTTTTCACAAGGATACATGTAGGTAGCTATAGAAAGAGGAACTGTCTATATATGTGTACCGATGTATATTTCAACAAGATATACCAGGATATATGGCCCTTATGTGTCTTTACGTACCGGTGGATTCTTCGCCATAATTCAGCGGCTTACTCCCTCAGGTGATCCGCGTCGGCAGGTAGAGTAACAACAACGCGGAGGGACGACAAAGAGCCAAGGGAAGGAAGCGGATTCTGTTGTTACCTGTCCGTCCTGTTTATTATCCCGAGCGAGTTACAAGTTCTTTGATATTTTTTCCCCTATTATTCCGGTCTTCTTCCGTGTCCAGCATCTCCTCCTCCTCCTTTTTCTACTTCTTCTTCCTTCCTTCCTCTAATCCTCTTTCTCCTTTGCTTCTTTTTACTCCATCGCTTATCTTATTTCCCCTTTCTTTAATTTCTTTGTTAACTTCCTTTCCTCTTTCTTCCATCTCTCTTCCTTCTTTCTGCTTTGTTACCCATATTTTTCCACGTCTCTCAGTTCCTTATTCACTTCCTGTCGTGTTTCTCTTTCCTATCATTTCCTTTTGTCTACTCCATAACTAATATTTATCACTAATCTATTTATTTATTCACTTTCTCTTCCATCCATCTCCCTTCTTCCTTTCTACTCCATTACTCTTATTCTTCAACTTCTTCCGTTTATGTATTTGTTTATAATTTTCTTTCTCTTCCATTTCCATACCTTCCTTTCACTTCCTTTTCCACTTCTTTCCTTTCCTTATTCTCTTCCTTTCCTTTCTCTTACCTCTCCTTTTTTATTTTCCCACCCGATCAGTATTTTTCCGTTTATGTATTTGTTTGTAATTTTTCTTTTTCTTCCATCTCTATACCTTCCTTTTACGCCATTATCCATTATTCACCTTTTCCCATTTCTTTCCTTTCCCTTTCTTCTTTCCACCCGATTAGTATTTTTCCACTTCCTCCATTCCCTTATTCAATCCCTTTCCTCTCTGTTTCTTTCCCTCCCACCTCCCTTCTTCATCAACATCCCCTTTCACAGCCACGCAGTCAGTCACTCTGAAGCTCCCACTCCATAATATCATATAATTTGACAGCAAGAGTTTCCGCGTGATGGTTTTATGGCGATGTGCAAATTCATTACCAAACTATTCATTAACGCATTATTCATCAGCGATTCTGGTTTGCGTTGCGTCATGATGATATTCCAGCCAAGTCCAGGAGAGGAAAAAAACTATATGTGTGTGTGGCGTGAATGAATTGTTTGGGTTCATCGCTAAGTTAGTTTATGCATTATTAAATTTTTGTTTTAAGATTAATGAGGAATATTGAATTAGTGGATGACAACTATATTCCTTTAAATCTTTTCTCCTTTATTCTATGTCTCCTTTTCTTCTCTTTCTTCCGTTCTTCTTTCCTTCGCTTATTTTCATCGTTTTTTTTGTTGCTTTTTCTCCCCTGCCATGGAAAGACGAGATAGAAGGAGTGTGAACCCGAATCTCTCTCTCTCTCTCTCTCTCTCTCTCTCTCTCTCTCTCTCTCTCTCTCTCTCTCATCCCAGATCACAAAACACACGTAGACGAGGGAGGGAGGAAGGAAGGGAGGAGGAAAGGAACAAGGGAAGGAA
The DNA here is from genome assembly GCF_024679095.1 of Eriocheir sinensis. NCBI lineage: Eukaryota > Metazoa > Arthropoda > Malacostraca > Decapoda > Varunidae > Eriocheir > Eriocheir sinensis. Next base: position 6,576,711 of record NC_066574.1, on the reverse strand, counting down.
GGAGGGATGGGAGGGAGGTAATGACGCGTCACGAAGATGATTCCAACCGTACGAGGAACGACTCAAGCGACTCAATCTCTTTACATTGGAGAAAAGACGCCTACGAGGGGATATGATTCAAGTCTTCAAGTACCTGAAAAAGTTCAATAACGTCGACTACTCCAAATTCTTTGAACTGCAAACCAACTCAAGAACTAGAAATAACGGTTTACCCATTCAGTCGAGTCGATGTAACACAGACATTGGAAGGAGTTTCTTTTCAAACCGAGTCATCCGCTACTGGAACAATCTTCCCTCAGACGTAGTGAATGCAAATACTATCAACTTCAAGTATCGAATCGAACGTCACTTCGTTGCGTCAGGAGTAAACTGAATATCAAGGTGCTTTCATCTGCTCCTCAAGCCCCAGGTGACTGTCGAGCTGATTAAATCACCAAAGCGGGCAACCTCGTAATGAGTCACTAGCATTTATGTTGCCTGCATTTCCATGTTTCCATGTTTCCATGTAAGGAAAAGAGGGTGGGAAGATGGAAAGGAGGGAAGATGGAAAAGATATGGAAGAGTAATACCTTTTATCTCCCTCTCGTCAGTAGCAAAGCTGAACGTCTTGAAGGCCTATCATATTTTTTCCCTTAATCTCTACGTGTGACTTTTGATCTCGTATTAAAGTAGATTTGGTAAGGTTTCAGGTAGAAGGAGGAGGAGGAGGATCGACGAGGTGTAGGAGGAGGGGGAGGACAACGACGAGGCATAGAAGAAAAAGGAAGAGGAGAAGAATAAAGAAATGTAGAAAGAGGAAAATAAGGATGAGGAAAAAGAGGCGGAGGAGAAGGAGGAGGTGTAGGAGAAGAAGATAAAGGAGAAAAAAAGAGGAGGAGGGAGGGTAGAAGAAAGAGGAGAAGGAGGAGAAGGAAAAGGGTGAGGAGAATGAGAATCAGAAGAGAAGGAGAAAAAGTGGAAGGAAAAGGACGGGAAGAAGAGGAAGAGATGCAGGGAAGGAGAGAGGGAAGTGAGGGGAAGGGAAGGGACGTCAGCGGTTGCGACATGGAACTCATCAACAAAATTTTCACCTGACGTCAAAGGATCAGGTAAAAAGGTGCCCCTGTGTCCGGTCCCGCTCACCTGGCCTTGGCTTTGACACCTGTATGAGACCCGACCCTTTAAACTCCACCCTGTCCATTCTCTCTTCCATCTCCATTCCATCTTTTTCACTTCTTCCGTATCCTTATTCACTTCCTTTCCTTTCTCTTGCATCTTTCTTCTTTCAAACCGATGGATATTTTATTTTTATTTTTGGTTCATTAAGTTATTGTTTGTTATTGTTTTAGTATAGTTAGTATTTTTTTTTTATGTATTAGGTTTGGAAGGATATTGTCAGTAAATTATAAAGAGAGAAGATGGCGCCACTATAAATACTTGCCTGCGCCATGAAGGGCTGGGGCCACCTACCATCTAGGCCCCTCAAGAAAGCCTACCGGCGTTATAGGCGTTCACGTAAAAAATAAAAATAAAATAATAGTGTTTGTTCGTGACCTTCAGGAAACGAGACGCCATTAAGTATTTTAACAAGAGAATTAGCGAAAAAAATGATCACTCGAACTCACAAGGACGATTTTTGCCGATGGAAGACTGAAAAAAAGTAAAAATGGGAAGAAAAATGGTACATGATGACGAAGAAAAAGAAGAATTACACAGAAAACGGAAAAGAAAAATAATATAAAAAGAAAAAAAAATGGTGCGTGATGACAAAGCAAAAGAAGGACCAAAAAGAAACGAAAAAAAAGAGAAAAATAAAGGAAAAGAAAAACGGTGCATGATGACAAAAAAAAATCATACAGGTAACAGAAAAAAAAAAATGAAATAGGTGCGTGATCCCAAAAAAAAGCAAAATCACCCAGGAAACGAACGCTCGAGGGGGAAGATGAAATTTTGCAGTTAATGTCACAGGAAGGGAAGGATATTAATCTACGGGAGAGGACGTCTGAGGCTTCCCGAGGCTTGTAGGGAGGCTGGGCTTTGATGAGATGACAGGGAGATGAGGCGTAAGATGCTGAGGAGGAGAGTCACGAGGAAGAGATGAACGAGAAGGGAAGGAAAAAAAATACATCACAAATACATGCTCATCTGGATTTTGTGTTATATATTTGTTTAATCTTTTTTCTTGTGATGCTGAGGAGGAGAGGCACGAGAGCGAAAGAGAAGAGAAGAGAAGAGAAAACTACAGCATAAATACATGATCATCCGTATTTTTTTTTATATATATATATGTATTTGTTAACTCATTTTTATATTGCCCTTTTTTTACTATTGTTTTGTTGTGTTTTCATTTCTTCATCTTCATAATCTTCAACACTATTATTGATTATTATTATTATTATTATTATTATTATTATTATTATTATTATTATTATTATTATTATTATCATTACTTTTACTTACTCGATTTTCTAATGTACAGAGTTTTAATGATTCGATGCAATGTTCTGTTTTTATTTTTTTTGGTCATTCTACAAACTTACGGATACGCGTTACATAATTTTCACTTCACATTTTTCATTTTTATTTTGTTTCCGAGTATTTTAATGATTTGATGCGATGCTTTCTCTCTGTCCGTAATCTTTTTTTTTTTTCTTCATTCTCAGGGATACGCATTATATCATTTTAACTTTACATTCCTTTTTGTTGCATCAGCATGGATAACTAGGGTGCAGAAATAAAAACGAAAGAAAAGAAAAAGAAAAGAAAGAAGACGACCAAGACAAGCCGAAGAAGAAAAGCAGAAGAAAAAGAAAAAGAAAAAGAAAAAGAAGAAGAAGCAGAATAAGCAGAAGCAGAATAAGCAGAAGAAGAAGAAGAAGAAAAAAAGAAAAAGAAAAAAAACTAAACCACACGATTAAAAAAAAAAAAAAAAAACGTACAACATATTTCTGTGCAAGCAAACTCACCCGATTCGACAGTGTCTTCTGGAGGGAGGGAAGAAGACTTAGCCATCTGCCACAATACAAAATAACACTAACCCCAAATTTACGAGTACCGGTTAAGTCACTGCCACACCAACGTCGAAATATTGAAATAAAGAGGAAAAAAAAGACTTGAAATATCGGATGCAATGAATCGTACCGAACCCAACTTCACGAGGAACGGTTAATATCACGTTAGCGTCGAGAGGTTTGGGTTTTAGATGACTGGCAACACACGGAAGGTACAGGAAGGAAGGTTGTGATTTCCCTTGCGACGGACAGACAGAGAGAGGCAGATAGATGGATGGTATTAATTTATTTTACCATCCTCCAGGAAAAGAAAGTATTGGCACGGTATTAACTTCCTCGTATTGTTGAGTTTTATAATATGCCAAAAAGTAATATTATGGAAGAAAAAGAAGAAAAAGACGTAGTGTATAAAAAAAGAACAAAGGGAACAACAAAAAATATAAGAAAACAATAACATATAAACCAAAAGACAGACTCATTCAATATCATTCAATTTTCTGTTTTCAATCACAACACAATCCGTCCAAAATCATCACCTCTGGCCCGCGCGATCACCTGGCCAGCGATTCTCTTTACCCTTTACCTGAGACAGCGTGTGGGTGTACCTGGCAGCAGTAATGGCGCAGGTGTGTTCAATGTTCGTGTTCAGCGCCTCTGCAAACACCAACAGTCAACCAGGTGTATAATTATTCCACTGAGTGTGAGACTATTGATATTCTGCCATTCAAGCGCGCATTGAGGAGCTAATGGCAAGTACGTTTGTGTGTGTGGGGGTGGGTGGGGGTGGTGAGGAAGGTGGGGGGCGCTGAATGTGTGTGTGGGGGTGGGTGGGAGGGGGGAGTGTATGTGTGGGGAGGGGTTAGTGTGTGTGCGTGTGTGTGGGGGGGTTCTGTATGTGTGTATGTGTGTGTGTGTGTGGGGGGGGGTTATGTATGTGTGGATGTGTGTGTGTGTGTGTGTGTGTGTGTGTGTGTGTGTGTGTGTGTAAAACAGATAAGAAGGTACACAAGATTACATGAACACACAAACATATTATTTACAAACATCCATCCATACGTATTCATAAACACACACATACATACATACATACATACATACATACACAATATAAACAGACCGACCGACCGACAGACAGACAGACAGGCAGACGGGAAGTTAAGGATGGTAATATAAATATGAACCAAATATAAACAGACAGGCAGACGGATGAAAAAACTCTTATATACTATCTCGGGAAGTTACGATCGCGGCCTTTAAACTTCGCCTAAGAATCGGATACGTACGGAAAAAACACAAAGTTTGGGCGAGGCGGAACATAAAGAAAAGTAAGAAAAAATAAATAAAAGAAAAGATACCGCCAGAAGTTAGGGGATACTTCAAACAAAAACAACAAAAAAAGAGAGATAAATTTAGTACCAAACAGATAAATTTAGTACCAAACAGATAAATTTAGTACCGTCTTAAGAATTCTGAACTATACAAATATATATCAACAATAGATCAGAGGTAAGAAAGTAAGAATATTTATGGCCAAAACATCTGAATTTTACGGAGGAGAGAAATATATGAAAGTAAGTAAAGGGAGAGTTTAAATTTGATGGAGATGATAATATTATGTTTCATCTTTTAAGTCGTCAACGCCAGTCCATTCATTTTAAGGGTCGCATTTTAAAACATTTCGTCCCCCAAGTTCACATATTTGACAAGGCTTTCGTATGAGTTGTGGGCATTTCCAGGAGTAGTTTTTATGACCCTGGTGGTAGTTTGACCCTTCCTCTGTACCGTGAACCTAAAAAAACACGCTTGAGAACCCAATTGATCCCCTCTTTGACCTTTAGAAACAGCTGATGTGAAAAGCGAAAGTCTTATAATGCCGGCCTAAGTTTTTTTGCTGGTTATTTTTCTTTAGTCTTCAATTTTCTCATTCATTCATTTTTTTTTATTCAGTATTCTTAATCACACAATTTCGTCATTCATTTTTTTTCATTTACTCCGTTTTCTCATTTTTTTTTCATTCATTCAGTTTCATCATTTAATTTTCTCCTTTTTAAAACTTATTCAATTTTCTCACTCATACTTTTTTTCATTTCATATTTTCATTCACAAAACTTTCTCATTCCTTCTCTCTCTCACACACACCTCTTAGTATTCTCTTCCATTCCTCCATTAATGCTAATCTATTTTTTTTATCCCATCTCATTCATACAACTTTTTTTCTCATTCATGCAACTTTCTAACTCGTAACAGTCATTCACACACCCTGTCGGCCCTTCTCTACCGTAACACTCAGACAAACTCGGCGCAAACTCGCGAACAAAACACGTATAGTACACACGTGCTCACCAAACCCACAATAATGCCCACTCAACATAACAACAAGCCATGCACCTGACACCTCTCTCCAGGAAACAATCGTGCAATGTCAACACGGAGATAACCTATATATAACAAAGCCCGCCAACCTCTACACACACGCACACACACACACACGACAAACGCACGAACCCTCTCTCTCTCTCTCTCTCTCTGTGTGTAACGTGCGGTAAACAGGACGTGAATTACAGAAGCGCGCACACTAACAAAATAACGCCGAATGGAATTTAGATTGCAACTGGGGCCTTGTGGTTAAGTTAGGCCATGCGTGTTGTGTGTGGCTGCGGCGGGGCGGGCGAATGCAGAACACACGGGAACCACTGCAAAACTATCGGATGTTCTACGTACGTTAAAAAGAACGAAAGGAAGAAGAGAAAGGAAAGAGGGAATGAGAGGTGGAAAGGAGAGAGAGAAGGAGGGGTAAAAAGAGAGATGAAGAAAAAGGGGGTTGTGGGAAATACAGAAAGGGAGAAAAGAAAGGAAAGGGATGAAAATTGCAAAGGAGAGAGAGGTATAAAAAATGGATGAAATAATTATGGGGAGAAATAAAGTTGACGAGTACATGGAACTGAAGGAAGGAAAAAAGTGTTAAGGAATGGGAAAAAAAGAGTAAGAAAAGACTGACGGATGTTCTGCGCGGGTAGGTTGAAAAGGGAAATACGAGTAAGAAAAAAAATGAATGAAATAGTAGCTGGAGATTTTGGTGACAAGTGTATGGAACTGAAGGAGAGTTGAATGGTCAGTTAAGGAAAGGAAAAAAAAAGTAATAAAAAAGGGCATTGCGGAGTTTAAAAGAGAAATAAATGGATGGATAAATGAATAGAGGGGGGGAAGGTTGCTATATAAGAGTTGTAAAGTACCGTAAGTGGAAAATTTTAGTGACAAGTGTATGGTATTGAAGGGAAGAAAGAGATCTCGTAAGGGTTGTGAAAGATGGGGAAAAGGATAAAAAAAAAGTGATGGGTGTTCTACGTAGGTTTAAAAAGGGAAATAATGAAAAAATGAATGAAACAAAGGGAGGAAAATTTGGGTTGACAAGTGTGTGTGAACTGAAGGAAGGTAAATGGTGTTGAATGGCCTGTTAAGGAAGGGAAAAGAAGAAAAAAAAAGAACATTGCGTAGGTTAAAAGATAAATAAATGAAAGAGATGTAAAAAATGAATGAAATAGAAGGGGAAAAAAAGGTTGGTGACAAGTGTGTGGAACTGAAGGAAGAAAAAATGTCTTAAATGGTCTGTTGAAGGAAGTGAAAAAAGTTTTAAAAAATGAGCATTGCATAGGCTAAAGGAGAAATAAATGGAATAAATGAATAGAACAGATGGTTAAAAAAGGATGAAGATTGAAAGTTGTTAATAAGTGTAAGGTTGTTGACAAGTGTGTGGAACTGAAGGAAGAAAAAATGTCTTGAATGGTCTGTTAAGGAAAGTGGAAAAAAAAAGAGCAAATAGAACAGATGGTTAAAAAAGGATGACGATTGAAAGTTGTTAATAAGTGTATGGAATTGAAAGGAAAGAATGAGTTGATTGGCTGTCTGCAAAATAAAGGGGAAACAAAAACAAACAAAAAAAAGACAAGGAAAAACTGTGCGATATTCTGCGTGCGTTGGTTAAAAGAAAAAAATATATATGGGTGAATAAATCGATGGAAGAGGGAGAAAAACGGATACTGTATATAGGTTTTTGGAAAGCGTATGGAGCAGAAAGAAAGAAATAGTTGCTGTATGTATGGTCTGTATCGGGAAAAAAAAAGTAAAAATAGAGAACTGAGATAGGCCGTGCAGGTTATTCTTGAAACCACTGACAGGTGTTCGGCGAGGGTTGAAAGAGAAATATACAAGGATGAATAAAAAAAGCCGTTGCTGTATAAATGGTTGGTGTATAAGAGTTGCTGGAAAATGTATGAAACTGAAGGAAAGAATGAGTTAGTGTAAGGTCTGTGAAAGAAGGAAAAAAGTAACAAAAAATACTAGAGTGAATGAAAAAGTGGAAAATGTATGAAACTGAAGGAAAGAGTTATTGTAAGGTCTGTGAGAGAAGAAAAAAAGTTACATATAAAGAATACAAGACTGAATAAAAAGTGCACATTAAGGAAAATAAATCAAATGAAAGACAATGATGTTAGAGAAATATACAAGGATGAATAAAAAAACGTTGCTGTATAAATGGTTGGTGTATAAGAGTTGTTGGAAAATGTATGAAAAAAAAAAAAAAAATGAGTTAGTAAAAGGTCTAAGAAAAAGAAAAAAAAAAAAACAAAAAAAAAAGAAAAAAAAAAAAAAAAAAAAAAAAAAAAACAAGAAAAGAGAAGAGTTAGAAGTGAGAGAGAAAGAAAGAAAAAAGACAAACATATAAAAATACAAATAAATCAAATGAAAGACAATGATGTTAGAGAAATATACAAGGATGAATAAAAAAACGTTGCTGTATAAATGGTTAGTGTATAAGAGTTGTTGAAAAATGCATGAAACTGAAGGAAAGAATGAGTTAGTGTAAGGTCTGTGAAAGAAGGAAAAAAGTAACAAAAAATACAAGTGAATAAAAAAGTGGAAAATGTATGAAACTGAAGGAAAGAAAGAGTTCCTGAACGGTCTGAGAAAGAAGGAAAAAAAGTTACATATAAAAAATACAAGACTGAATAAAAAAGTGCACATTAAGGAAAATAAATCAAATAAAAGACAATGATTTCATCCATTTTTTACATTTCTTTCATTTATTTATCTTTTAACCTACGCATTGGTCTTTTGTTTTTACTTCTTGTCCCTTCCTTAACAAGCTATTCAACACCTTTTACCTTCCTTCAGTTCCACACACTTGTCAACATATTTTTCCCCCTTCTGTTTCATTCATTTTTTCATTATTTTCCATTTTAAATCTACGTAGAACACCCATCAGTCTTTTGTTTTACCTTTTATTGTGTGTGTGTGTGTGTGTGTGTGTGTGTGTGTGTGTGTGTGTGTGTGTGTGTGTGCGGAAGGTTGACTTGGCGTTTCTTTCAAGTTACTTCTTTCTGATCCCCTTCTTTCACAACCCGTACGACAAGGTGGCTCTTAAAACCCTCAACCGAAGTGAATTGAAGCGGAATAAAACTAGGGAAACGCTAGGAACTTACTGGAATGAAATAGAGTAAAGTAAAATGAAGGGAAATGAAGTGATGTAAAAACTTACACACTACATTTAACCGAACATACAAAATTAAAGGCACTGAATACACAAACTAAAGAGAACCGGACATACGAACTGAAAAATGAAAAACGAGTGAATGGAATGGAGTGAAATGAAATGAAAAAGAGGAAGTAAAAGAGTGAATTAACTTTGGATTGGACTGAACATACGAGTGGAAATACACGAGTGAATTTAACTGAACTGAACTAAATGAAAAAAACTGTATTATAAGAGTGAATTAAATGGACAAGACTAAACATACCAACTGAAATACACGAGTGAATTTAACTTAACAGGACCGAACATACGAGCTGAAATAAACGAGAGAACTGGACTGAACCGGAGTAAACTGGACTTAACTGGAGTGCACTAGACTTAACTAACGAGAACTAGACTTAACTGGAGTGAACTGTATTTAACTGGAGTGAACTGGACGTAACTGGACTTAACATACGAGCTGAAATAAACGAGAGAACCGGACTGAACCGGACTAAACTGGACATAAGAACATAAATATCAATACCGGTTGAAGCTTGTACCGGCGGAGTGAGATCAAGCATAAAAAGAACATAAAAATGAATAGCTTGAAAAGAAGCAACTTGAAAGAAACGCCGAGTGAGTCAATCAACCTTCCGCGCACACACACACACACACACACACACACACACACACAC